>NC_092158.1:33997079-34257079 GCF_045791955.1 Oncorhynchus clarkii lewisi
GGGGAGAAACAGAGAGAGAGAGAAACAGAGAGAGAGAGAGGGAGAAACAGAGAGGGAGAAACAGAGAGAGAGAGGGAGAAATAGAGAGAGAGAGAAACAGAGAGAGAGAGAGGGAGAAACAGAGAGAGAGAAACAGAGAGAGAGAAAGGGAGAAACAGAGAGGGAGAAACAGAGAGAGAGAGGGAGAAACAGAGAGGGAGAAACAGAGAGAGAGAGAGAGAAACAGAGAGAGAGAGAGGGAGAAACAGAGAGGGAGAAACAGAGAGAGAGAGAGGGAGAAACAGAGAGAGAGAGAGAGAAACAGAGAGAGAGAGAGGGAGAAACAGAGAGGGAGAAACAGAGAGAGAGAAACAGAGAGAGAGAAACAGAGCGTAAGAAGAGAAGAAAAAGAAAAAGAAAAAGTGAATCATGAGTCAGGATCAGAGAGAAGTTTGGTTAAAAAAAAGGTTCTGGTATATGAACTGCACTCTGTGAATACAGAGTATATGGAAATACACACTAGCACTACAGGCATGATTGAGTCAACGATTGATCTTGTAGGTGGAATTGGCCGATAGGGAGCTAGCTATACATTAGCCTGATCAATCAACTGCACTGTGAAAAAACGACTTATCTTCTCATCTAGAGTCTGTCTGTGTGTTTCTTCTAGTTACCGATCTCTGTCGGATGGTAATGTTTTCCCTCAGCCGTATCGAATTTTGTATTTTCACAATGTGTCACTCAGTGCATCGGGAACAACATTAATATGTTATCAGCAGAGAGAAACACATTATTTGTTACAGGATATAACATTTCTATAAAGGGTTAATTGTGCTTACAGGACATGTTCTGTAACAAACACATAGAATATCTCCCAAATGGCATTCTGTTCCATATTTAGTGCACTCATTTTGACCAGGGCCCATAGTGAATAGGGACTTGGGATGCAGACATACAGATACAGAACAGCCCCGTGGAGGGGGGAGAAACCGATCTCCCCAAGTGTATTGAGAGGAGAATCCTAAGTGCCCCTGTACTAAGTTAATAAAGATTTTGTATAATTACAGCCAGTAGTTTTGAAAGTAGTGCTAATGAGCCAAAACAGGTCTCTGAAATGTTGTACAATAATGTGCTATGTCATCAATTTCATATGATAGTTGATGAATTGCAAAAAAAAACATTTTATTTTTTGCTATTCGTATGATATGATACAAATTCAAATTTGTACAGTATGTGCTTACGGTCCCGACTGCATCTGTAAACCTAGGGAAACTCATTTGTTGCTCGCCACTTCCTCCTCACTCTCACGTAGAGGAAAGGAGAGGCCTTGCAGGTGGTGGAGTTAGCAGGGCTGAATGTAAATCCGCTGACTGACACACAAACACAGAGGGTCCTCTACACAACATGGCGGCCCCCTCCCTGGCCATGCATAATGCATGGGAACATGTTAATACGTTATTCCGCGTTGCATGCAGTAATGATCACGGGGAGACTCGCTAGCACTCTCTGCACTGCGGCAATTAATAACAGATAAAGCACAGAGAAAGGCCGACACACCGCCTTTCCCCCTTTTGATCTGCCGAGATGCGTTTTGGACCAATTCTTAACCTGGTTTATTTCTGCCGCTTGTGGGGAGAGAGTGGGGGGCTGGGTTTAGGCTGGGTTTAGTGTTGAATAATAAAAGGAGGGTATGCTATCAGAGACTGAAGGAGAGCAGGCCTCTTTCTCAGCTGATATAGGAAGCACACGGGGCTATGCCACCCTCCCCCACCACAGACACATACAAACTAGGCTCTCAGGGGAGGATATAAAGGGTTTAACCCGATACAAACTAGTCTCTCTGGGGAGGATATAAAGGGGTTTAACCCGATACAAACTAGTCTCTCTGGGGAGGATATAAAGGGGTTTAACCCGATACAAACTAGTCTCTCTGGAGAGGATATAAAGGGGTTTAACCCGATACAAACTAGTCTCTCTGGGGAGGATATAAAGGGCTTTAACCCGATACAAACTAGTCTCTCTGGGGAGGATATAAAGGGGTTTAACCCGATACAAACTAGTCTCTCTGGGGAGGATATAAAGGGGTTTAACCCGATACAAACTAGTCTCTCTGGGGAGGATATAAAGGGGTTTAACCCGATACAAACTAGTCTCTATATAAAGGGGTTTAACCCGATACAAACTAGTCTCTCTGGGGAGGATATAAAGGGGTTTAACCCGATACAAACTAGTCTCTCTGGGGAGGATATAAAGGGGTTTAACCCGATACAAACTAGTCTCTCTGGGAAGGATATAAAGGGGTTTAACCCGATACAAACTAGTCTCTATATAAAGGGGTTTAACCCGATACAAACTAGTCTCTCTGGGGAGGATATAAAGGGGTTTAACCCGATAAAAACTAGTCTCTCTGGGGAGGATATAAAGGGGTTTAACCCGATACAAACTAGTCTCTCTGGGGAGGATATAAAGGGGGTTAACCCGATACAAACTAGTCTCTCTGGGGAGGATATAAAGGGGTTTAACCCGATACAAACTAGTCTCTATATAAAGGGGTTTAACCCGATACAAACTAGTCTCTCTGGGGAGGATATAAAGGGGTTTAACCCGATACAAACTAGTCTCTATATAAAGGGGTTTAACCGGATACAAACTAGTCTCTCTGGGGAGGATATAAAGGGGTTTAACCCGATACAAACTAGTCTCTCTGGGGAGGATAGAAAGGGGTTTAACCCAATACAAACTAGTCTCTCTGGGGAGGATATAAAGGGGTTTAACCCGATACAAACTAGTCTCTCTGGGGAGGATATAAAGGGGTTTAACCCGATACAAACTAGTCTCTCTGGGGAGGATATAGAGGGGTTTAACCCAATACAAACTAGTCTCTATATAAAGGGGTTTAACCCAATACAAACTAGTCTCTCTGGGGAGGATATAAAGGGGTTTAACCCGATACAAACTAGTCTCTATATAAAGGGGTTTAACCCGATACAAACTAGTCTCTCTGGGGAGGATATACAGGGGTTTAACCCGATACAAACTAGTCTCTCTGGGGAGGATATAAAGGGGTTTAACCCGATACAAACTAGTCTCTCTGGAGAGGACATAAAGGGGTTTAACCCGATACAAACTAGTCTCTCTGGGGAGGATATAAAGGGGTTTAACCCGATACAAACTAGTCTCTCTGGGGAGGATATAAAGGGGTTTAACCCGATACAAACTAGTCTCTCTGGGGAGGATATAAAGGGGTTTAACCCGATACAAACTAGTCTCTATATAAAGGAGTTTAACCGGATACAAACTAGTCTCTCTGGGGAGGATATAAAGGGGTTTAACCGGATACAAACTAGTCTCTCTGGGGAGGATATAAAGGGGTTTAACCCGATACAAACTAGTCTCTCTGGGGAGGATATAAAGGGGTTTAACCCGATACAAACTAGTCTCTCTGGGGAGGATATACAGGGGTTTAACCCGATACAAACTAGTCTCTCTGGGGAGGATATAAAGGGGTTTAACCCAATACAAACTAGTCTCTATATAAAGGGGTTTAACCCGATACAAACTAGTCTCTCTGGGGATGATATAAAGGGGTTTAACCCGATACAAACTAGTCTCTCTGGGGAGGATATAAAGGGGTTTAACCCGATACAAACTAGTCTCTATATAAAGGGGTTTAACCCGATACAAACTAGTCTCTCTGGGGAGGATATAAAGGGGTTTAACCCGATACAAACTAGTCTCTCTGGGGAGGATATAAAGGGGTTTAACCCGATACAAACTAGTCTCTATATAAAGGGGTTTAACCCGATACAAACTAGTCTCTCTGGGGAGGATATAAAGGGGTTTAACCCGATACAAACTAGTCTCTCTGGGGAGGATATAAAGGGGTTTAACCCGATACAAACTAGTCTCTATATAAAGGGGTTTAACCCGATACAAACTAGTCTCTCTGGGGATGATATAAAGGGGTTTAACCCGATACAAACTAGTCTCTATATAAAGGGGTTTAACCCGATACAAACTAGTCTCTCTGGGGAGGATATAAAGGGGTTTAACCCGATACAAACTAGTCTCTCTGGGGAGGATATAAAGGGGTTTAACCCGATACAAACTAGTCTCTATATAAAGGGGTTTAACCAGATAAAAACTAGTCTCTATATAAAGGGGTTTAACCCGATACAAACTAGTCTCTCTGGGGAGGATATAAAGGGGTTTAACCCGATACAAACTAGTCTCTATATAAAGGTGTTTAACCCGATACAAACTAGTCTCTCTGGGGAGAATATAAAGGGGTTTAACCCGATACAAACTAGTCTCTCTGGGGAGGATATAAAGGGGTTTAACCCGATACAAGCTAGTCTCTATATAAAGGGGTTTAACCCGATACAAACTAGTCTCTCTGGAGAGGATATAAAGGGGTTTAACCCGATACAAACTAGTCTCTCTGGGGAGGATATAAAGGGGTTTAACCCGATACAAACTAGTCTCTCTGGGGAGGATATACAGGGGTTTAACCCGATACAAACTAGTCACTCTGGGGAGGATATAAAGGGGCTTAACCCGATACAAACTAGTCTCTCTGGGGAGGATATAAAGGGGTTTAACCCGATACAAACTAGTCTCTCTGGGGAGGATATAAAGGGGTTTAACCCGATACAAACTAGTCTCTCTGGGGAGGATATAAAGGGGTTTAACCCATATACAAACTAGTCTCTATATAAAGGGGTTTAACCCGATACAAACTAGTCTCTCTGGGGAGGATATAAAGGGGTTTAACCCGATACAAACTAGTCTCTCTGGGGAGGATATAAAGGGGTTTAACCCGATACAAACTAGTCTCTCTGGGGAGGATATTAAAGGGCTTTAACCCGATACAAACTAGTCTCTCTGGGGAGGATATAAAGGGGTTTAAACCGATACAAACTAGTCTCTCTGGGGAGGATATAAAGGGGTTTAACCCGATACAAACTAGTCTGTCTGGGGAGGATATAAAGGGGTTTAACCCGATACAAACTAGTCTCTATATAAAGGGGTTTAACCCGATACAAACTAGTCTCTATATAAAGGGGTTTAACCCGATACAAACTAGTCTCTCTGGGGAGGATATAAAGGGGTTTAACCCGATACAAACTAGTCTCTCTGGGGAGGATATAAAGGGGTTTAACCCGATACAAACTAGTCTCTATATAAAGGGGTTTAACCCGATACAAACTAGTCTCTCTGGGGAGGATATAAAGGGGTTTAACCCGATACAAACTAGTCTCTAATAAAGGGGTTTAACCCGATACAAACTAGTCTCTCTGGGGAGGATATAAAGGGGTTTAACCCGATACAAACTAGTCTCTCTGGAGAGGATATAAAGGGGTTTAACCCGATACAAACTAGTCTCTCTGGAGAGGATATAAAGGGGTTTAACCCGATACAAACTAGTCTCTATATAAATGGGTTTAACCCGATACAAACTAGTCTCTCTGGGGAGGATATAAAGGGGTTTAACCCAATACAAACTAGTCTCTCTGGGGAGGATATAAAGGGGTTTAACCCGATACAAACCAGTCTCTCTGGGGAGGATATAAAGGGGTTTAACCCGATACAAACTAGTCTCTCTGGAGAGGATATAAAGGGGTTTAACCCAATACAAACTAGTCTTTCTGGGGAGGATATAAAGGGGTTTAACCCGATACAAACTAGTCTCTCTGGAGAGGATATAAAGGGGTTTAACCCGATACAAACTAGTCTCTCTGGAGAGGATATAAAGGGGTTTAACCCAATACAAACTAGTCTCTCTGGGGAGGATATAAAGGGGTTTAACCCGATACAAACTAGTCTCTCTGGGGAGGATATAAAGGGGTTTAACCCGATACAAACTAGTCTCTCTGGGGAGGATATAAAGGGGTTTAACCCGATACAAACTAGTCTCTATATAAAGGAGTTTAACCGGATACAAACTAGTCTCTCTGGGGAGGATATAAAGGGGTTTAATCCGATACAAACTAGTCTCTATATAAAGGGGTTTAACCCGATACAAACTAGTCTCTCTGGGGAGGATATAAAGGGGTTTAACCCGATACAAACTAGTCTCTATATAAAGGGGTTTAACCCGATACAAACTAGTCTCTCTGGGGAGGATATGAAGGGGTTTAACCCGATACAAACTAATCTCTCTGGGGAGGATATAAAGGGGTTTAACCCGATACAAACTAGTCTCTATATAAAAGGGTTTAACCCGATACAAACTAGTCTCTCTGGGGAGGATATAAAGGGGTTTAACCCGATACAAACTAGTCTCTCTGGGGAGGATATAAAGAGGTTTAACCCGATACAAACTAGTCTCTATATAAAGGGGTTTAACCCGATACAAACTAGTCTCTCTGGGGATGATATAAAGGGGTTTAACCCGATACAAACTAGTCTCTATATAAAGGGGTTTAACCCGATACAAACTAGTCTCTCTGGGGAGGATATAAAGGGGTTTAACCCGATACAAACTAGTCTCTCTGGGGAGGATATAAAGGGGTTTAACCCGATACAAACTAGTCTCTATATAAAGGGGTTTAACCAGATACAAACTAGTCTCTATATAAAGGGGTTTAACCCGATACAAACTAGTCTCTCTGGGGAGGATATAAAGGGGTTTAACCCGATACAAACTAGTCTCTCTGGGGAGGATATAAAGGGGTTTAACCCATATACAAACTAGTCTCTATATAAAGGGGTTTAACCCGATACAAACTAGTCTCTCTGGGGAGGATATAAAGGGGTTTAACCCGATACAAACTAGTCTCTCTGGGGAGGATATAAAGGGGTTTAACCCGATACAAACTAGTCTTTCTGGGGAGGATATTAAAGGGCTTTAACCCGATACAAACTAGTCTCTCTGGGGAGGATATAAAGGGGTTTAAACCGATACAAACTAGTCTCTCTGGGGAGGATATAAAGGGGTTTAACCCGATACAAACTAGTCTGTCTGGGGAGGATATAAAGGGGTTTAACCCGATACAAACTAGTCTCTATATAAAGGGGTTTAACCCGATACAAACTAGTCTCTATATAAAGGGGTTTAACCCGATACAAACTAGTCTCTCTGGGGAGGATATAAAGGGGTTTAACCCGATACAAACTAGTCTCTCTGGGGAGGATATAAAGGGGTTTAACCCGATACAAACTAGTCTCTATATAAAGGGGTTTAACCCGATACAAACTAGTCTCTCTGGGGAGGATATAAAGGGGTTTAACCCGATACAAACTAGTCTCTATATAAAGGGGTTTAACCCGATACAAACTAGTCTCTCTGGGGAGGATATAAAGGGGTTTAACCCAATACAAACTAGTCTCTCTGGAGAGGATATAAAGGGGTTTAACCCGATACAAACTAGTCTCTCTGGAGAGGATATAAAGGGGTTTAACCCGATACAAACTAGTCTCTATATAAAGGGGTTTAACCCGATACAAACTAGTCTCTCTGGGGAGGATATAAAGGGGTTTAACCCGATACAAACTAGTCTCTCTGGGGAGGATATAAAGGGGTTTAACCCGATACAAGCTAGTCTCTATATAAAGGGGTTTAACCCGATACAAACTAGTCTCTCTGGAGAGGATATAAAGGGGTTTAACCCGATACAAACTAGTCTCTCTGGGGAGGATATAAAGGGGTTTAACCCGATACAAACTAGTCTCTCTGGGGAGGATATAAAGGGGTTTAACCCGATACAAACTAGTCTCTCTGGGGAGGATATAAAGGGGTTTAACCCGATACAAACTAGTCTCTCTGGGGAGGATATAAAGGGGTTTAACCCGATACAAACTAGTCTCTCTGGGGAGGATATACAGGGGTTTAACCCGATACAAACTAGTCTCTCTGGGGAGGATATAAAGGGGTTTAACCCAATACAAACTAGTCTCTATATAAAGGGGTTTAACCCGATACAAACTAGTCTCTCTGGGGATGATATAAAGGGGTTTAACCCGATACAAACTAGTCTCTCTGGGGAGGATATAAAGGGGTTTAACCCGATACAAACTAGTCTCTATATAAAGGGGTTTAACCCGATACAAACTAGTCTCTCTGGGGAGGATATAAAGGGGTTTAACCCGATACAAACTAGTCTCTCTGGGGAGGATATAAAGGGGTTTAACCCGATACAAACTAGTCTCTATATAAAGGGGTTTAACCCGATACAAACTAGTCTCTCTGGGGAGGATATAAAGGGGTTTAACCCGATACAAACTAGTCTCTCTGGGGAGGATATAAAGAGGTTTAACCCGATACAAACTAGTCTCTATATAAAGGGGTTTAACCCGATACAAACTAGTCTCTCTGGGGATGATATAAAGGGGTTTAACCCGATACAAACTAGTCTCTATATAAAGGGGTTTAACCCGATACAAACTAGTCTCTCTGGGGAGGATATAAAGGGGTTTAACCCGATACAAACTAGTCTCTCTGGGGAGGATATAAAGGGGTTTAACCCGATACAAACTAGTCTCTATATAAAGGGGTTTAACCAGATACAAACTAGTCTCTATATAAAGGGGTTTAACCCGATACAAACTAGTCTCTCTGGGGAGGATATAAAGGGGTTTAACCCGATACAAACTAGTCTCTATATAAAGGTGTTTAACCCGATACAAACTAGTCTCTCTGGGGAGAATATAAAGGGGTTTAACCCGATACAAACTAGTCTCTCTGGGGAGGATATAAAGGGGTTTAACCCGATACAAGCTAGTCTCTATATAAAGGGGTTTAACCCGATACAAACTAGTCTCTCTGGAGAGGATATAAAGGGGTTTAACCCGATACAAACTAGTCTCTCTGGGGAGGATATAAAGGGGTTTAACCCGATACAAACTAGTCTCTCTGGGGAGGATATAAAGGGGTTTAACCCGATACAAACTAGTCACTCTGGGGAGGATATAAAGGGGCTTAACCCGATACAAACTAGTCTCTCTGGGGAGGATATAAAGGGGTTTAACCCGATACAAACTAGTCTCTCTGGGGAGGATATAAAGGGGTTTAACCCGATACAAACTAGTCTCTCTGGGGAGGATATAAAGGGGTTTAACCCATATACAAACTAGTCTCTATATAAAGGGGTTTAACCCGATACAAACTAGTCTCTCTGGGGAGGATATAAAGGGGTTTAACCCGATACAAACTAGTCTCTCTGGGGAGGATATAAAGGGGTTTAACCCGATACAAACTAGTCTCTCTGGGGAGGATATTAAAGGGCTTTAACCCGATACAAACTAGTCTCTCTGGGGAGGATATAAAGGGGTTTAAACCGATACAAACTAGTCTCTCTGGGGAGGATATAAAGGGGTTTAACCCGATACAAACTAGTCTGTCTGGGGAGGATATAAAGGGGTTTAACCCGATACAAACTAGTCTCTATATAAAGGGGTTTAACCCGATACAAACTAGTCTCTATATAAAGGGGTTTAACCCGATACAAACTAGTCTCTCTGGGGAGGATATAAAGGGGTTTAACCCGATACAAACTAGTCTCTCTGGGGAGGATATAAAGGGGTTTAACCCGATACAAACTAGTCTCTATATAAAGGGGTTTAACCCGATACAAACTAGTCTCTCTGGGGAGGATATAAAGGGGTTTAACCCGATACAAACTAGTCTCTAATAAAGGGGTTTAACCCGATACAAACTAGTCTCTCTGGGGAGGATATAAAGGGGTTTAACCCGATACAAACTAGTCTCTCTGGAGAGGATATAAAGGGGTTTAACCCGATACAAACTAGTCTCTCTGGAGAGGATATAAAGGGGTTTAACCCGATACAAACTAGTCTCTATATAAATGGGTTTAACCCGATACAAACTAGTCTCTCTGGGGAGGATATAAAGGGGTTTAACCCAATACAAACTAGTCTCTCTGGGGAGGATATAAAGGGGTTTAACCCGATACAAACCAGTCTCTCTGGGGAGGATATAAAGGGGTTTAACCCGATACAAACTAGTCTCTCTGGGGAGGATATTAAAGGGCTTTAACCCGATACAAACTAGTCTCTATATAAAGGGGTTTAACCCGATACAAACTAGTCTCTATATAAAGGGGTTTAACCCGATACAAACTAGTCTCTCTGGGGAGGATATAAAGGGGTTTAACCCGATACAAACTAGTCTCTCTGGAGAGGATATAAAGGGGTTTAACCCGATACAAACTAGTCTCTCTGGGGAGGATATAAAGGGGTTTAACCCGATACAAACTAGTCTCTCTGGGGAGGATATAAAGGGGTTTAACCCGATACAAACTAGTCTCTCTGGGGAGGATATTAAAGGGCTTTAACCCGATACAAACTAGTCTCTCTGGGGAGGATATAAAGGGGTTTAAACCGATACAAACTAGTCTCTCTGGGGAGGATATAAAGGGGTTTAACCCGATACAAACTAGTCTGTCTGGGGAGGATATAAAGGGGTTTAACCCGATACAAACTAGTCTCTATATAAAGGGGTTTAACCCGATACAAACTAGTCTCTATATAAAGGGGTTTAACCCGATACAAACTAGTCTCTCTGGGGAGGATATAAAGGGGTTTAACCCGATACAAACTAGTCTCTCTGGGGAGGATATAAAGGGGTTTAACCCGATACAAACTAGTCTCTATATAAAGGGGTTTAACCCGATACAAACTAGTCTCTCTGGGGAGGATATAAAGGGGTTTAACCCGATACAAACTAGTCTCTAATAAAGGGGTTTAACCCGATACAAACTAGTCTCTCTGGGGAGGATATAAAGGGGTTTAACCCGATACAAACTAGTCTCTCTGGAGAGGATATAAAGGGGTTTAACCCGATACAAACTAGTCTCTCTGGAGAGGATATAAAGGGGTTTAACCCGATACAAACTAGTCTCTATATAAATGGGTTTAACCCGATACAAACTAGTCTCTCTGGGGAGGATATAAAGGGGTTTAACCCGATACAAACTAGTCTCTCTGGGGAGGATATAAAGGGGTTTAACCCGATACAAACCAGTCTCTCTGGGGAGGATATAAAGGGGTTTAACCCGATACAAACTAGTCTCTCTGGAGAGGATATAAAGGGGTTTAACCCAATACAAACTAGTCTTTCTGGGGAGGATATAAAGGGGTTTAACCCGATACAAACTAGTCTCTCTGGAGAGGATATAAAGGGGTTTAACCCGATACAAACTAGTCTCTCTGGAGAGGATATAAAGGGGTTTAACCCAATACAAACTAGTCTCTCTGGGGAGGATATAAAGGGGTTTAACCCGATACAAACTAGTCTCTCTGGGGAGGATATAAAGGGGTTTAACCCGATACAAACTAGTCTCTCTGGGGAGGATATAAAGGGGTTTAACCCGATACAAACTAGTCTCTATATAAAGGAGTTTAACCGGATACAAACTAGTCTCTCTGGGGAGGATATAAAGGGGTTTAATCCGATACAAACTAGTCTCTATATAAAGGGGTTTAACCCGATACAAACTAGTCTCTCTGGGGAGGATATAAAGGGGTTTAACCCGATACAAACTAGTCTCTATATAAAGGGGTTTAACCCGATACAAACTAGTCTCTCTGGGGAGGATATGAAGGGGTTTAACCCGATACAAACTAATCTCTCTGGGGAGGATATAAAGGGGTTTAACCCGATACAAACTAGTCTCTATATAAAAGGGTTTAACCCGATACAAACTAGTCTCTCTGGGGAGGATATAAAGGGGTTTAACCCGATACAAACTAGTCTCTCTGGGGAGGATATAAAGAGGTTTAACCCGATACAAACTAGTCTCTATATAAAGGGGTTTAACCCGATACAAACTAGTCTCTCTGGGGATGATATAAAGGGGTTTAACCCGATACAAACTAGTCTCTATATAAAGGGGTTTAACCCGATACAAACTAGTCTCTCTGGGGAGGATATAAAGGGGTTTAACCCGATACAAACTAGTCTCTCTGGGGAGGATATAAAGGGGTTTAACCCGATACAAACTACTCTCTATATAAAGGGGTTTAACCAGATACAAACTAGTCTCTATATAAAGGGGTTTAACCCGATACAAACTAGTCTCTCTGGGGAGGATATAAAGGGGTTTAACCCGATACAAACTAGTCTCTCTGGGGAGGATATAAAGGGGTTTAACCCATATACAAACTAGTCTCTATATAAAGGGGTTTAACCCGATACAAACTAGTCTCTCTGGGGAGGATATAAAGGGGTTTAACCCGATACAAACTAGTCTCTCTGGGGAGGATATAAAGGGGTTTAACCCGATACAAACTAGTCTTTCTGGGGAGGATATTAAAGGGCTTTAACCCGATACAAACTAGTCTCTCTGGGGAGGATATAAAGGGGTTTAAACCGATACAAACTAGTCTCTCTGGGGAGGATATAAAGGGGTTTAACCCGATACAAACTAGTCTGTCTGGGGAGGATATAAAGGGGTTTAACCCGATACAAACTAGTCTCTATATAAAGGGGTTTAACCCGATACAAACTAGTCTCTATATAAAGGGGTTTAACCCGATACAAACTAGTCTCTCTGGGGAGGATATAAAGGGGTTTAACCCGATACAAACTAGTCTCTCTGGGGAGGATATAAAGGGGTTTAACCCGATACAAACTAGTCTCTATATAAAGGGGTTTAACCCGATACAAACTAGTCTCTCTGGGGAGGATATAAAGGGGTTTAACCCGATACAAACTAGTCTCTATATAAAGGGGTTTAACCCGATACAAACTAGTCTCTCTGGGGAGGATATAAAGGGGTTTAACCCAATACAAACTAGTCTCTCTGGAGAGGATATAAAGGGGTTTAACCCGATACAAACTAGTCTCTCTGGAGAGGATATAAAGGGGTTTAACCCGATACAAACTAGTCTCTATATAAAGGGGTTTAACCCGATACAAACTAGTCTCTCTGGGGAGGATATAAAGGGGTTTAACCCGATACAAACTAGTCTCTCTGGGGAGGATATAAAGGGGTTTAACCCGATACAAACCAGTCTCTCTGGGGAGGATATAAAGGGGTTTAACCCGATACAAACTAGTCTCTCTGGAGAGGATATAAAGGGGTTTAACCCAATACAAACTAGTCTTTCTGGGGAGGATATAAAGGGGTTTAACCCGATACAAACTAGTCTCTCTGGAGAGGATATAAAGGGGTTTAACCCGATACAAACTAGTCTCTCTGGAGAGGATATAAAGGGGTTTAACCCAATACAAACTAGTCTGTCTGGGGAGGATATAAAGGGGTTTAACCCGATACAAACTAGTCTCTATATAAAGGGGTTTAACCCGATACAAACTAGTCTCTATATAAAGGGGTTTAACCCGATACAAACTAGTCTCTCTGGGGAGGATATAAAGGGGTTTAACCCGATACAAACTAGTCTCTCTGGGGAGGATATAAAGGGGTTTAACCCGATACAAACTAGTCTCTATATAAAGGGGTTTAACCCGATACAAACTAGTCTCTCTGGGGAGGATATAAAGGGGTTTAACCCGATACAAACTAGTCTCTATATAAAGGGGTTTAACCCGATACAAACTAGTCTCTCTGGGGAGGATATAAAGGGGTTTAACCCGATACAAACTAGTCTCTCTGGAGAGGATATAAAGGGGTTTAACCCGATACAAACTAGTCTCTCTGGAGAGGATATAAAGGGGTTTAACCCGATACAAACTAGTCTCTATATAAATGGGTTTAACCCGATACAAACTAGTCTCTCTGGGGAGGATATAAAGGGGTTTAACCCGATACAAACTAGTCTCTCTGGGGAGGATATAAAGGGGTTTAACCCGATACAAACCAGTCTCTCTGGGGAGGATATAAAGGGGTTTAACCCGATACAAACTAGTCTCTCTGGAGAGGATATAAAGGGGTTTAACCCAATACAAACTAGTCTTTCTGGGGAGGATATAAAGGGGTTTAACCCGATACAAACTAGTCTCTCTGGAGAGGATATAAAGGGGTTTAACCCGATACAAACTAGTCTCTCTGGAGAGGATATAAAGGGGTTTAACCCAATACAAACTAGTCTCTCTGGGGAGGATATAAAGGGGTTTAACCCGATACAAACTAGTCTCTCTGGGGAGGATATAAAGGGGTTTAACCCGATACAAACTAGTCTCTCTGGGGAGGATATAAAGGGGTTTAACCCGATACAAACTAGTCTCTATATAAAGGAGTTTAACCGGATACAAACTAGTCTCTCTGGGGAGGATATAAAGGGGTTTAATCCGATACAAACTAGTCTCTATATAAAGGGGTTTAACCCGATACAAACTAGTCTCTCTGGGGAGGATATAAAGGGGTTTAACCCGATACAAACTAGTCTCTATATAAAGGGGTTTAACCCGATACAAACTAGTCTCTCTGGGGAGGATATGAAGGGGTTTAACCCGATACAAACTAATCTCTCTGGGGAGGATATAAAGGGGTTTAACCCGATACAAACTAGTCTCTATATAAAAGGGTTTAACCCGATACAAACTAGTCTCTCTGGGGAGGATATAAAGGGGTTTAACCCGATACAAACTAGTCTCTCTGGGGAGGATATAAAGAGGTTTAACCCGATACAAACTAGTCTCTATATAAAGGGGTTTAACCCGATACAAACTAGTCTCTCTGGGGATGATATAAAGGGGTTTAACCCGATACAAACTAGTCTCTATATAAAGGGGTTTAACCCGATACAAACTAGTCTCTCTGGGGAGGATATAAAGGGGTTTAACCCGATACAAACTAGTCTCTCTGGGGAGGATATAAAGGGGTTTAACCCGATACAAACTAGTCTCTATATAAAGGGGTTTAACCAGATACAAACTAGTCTCTATATAAAGGGGTTTAACCCGATACAAACTAGTCTCTCTGGGGAGGATATAAAGGGGTTTAACCCGATACAAACTAGTCTCTCTGGGGAGGATATAAAGGGGTTTAACCCATATACAAACTAGTCTCTATATAAAGGGGTTTAACCCGATACAAACTAGTCTCTCTGGGGAGGATATAAAGGGGTTTAACCCGATACAAACTAGTCTCTCTGGGGAGGATATAAAGGGGTTTAACCCGATACAAACTAGTCTTTCTGGGGAGGATATTAAAGGGCTTTAACCCGATACAAACTAGTCTCTCTGGGGAGGATATAAAGGGGTTTAAACCGATACAAACTAGTCTCTCTGGGGAGGATATAAAGGGGTTTAACCCGATACAAACTAGTCTGTCTGGGGAGGATATAAAGGGGTTTAACCCGATACAAACTAGTCTCTATATAAAGGGGTTTAACCCGATACAAACTAGTCTCTATATAAAGGGGTTTAACCCGATACAAACTAGTCTCTCTGGGGAGGATATAAAGGGGTTTAACCCGATACAAACTAGTCTCTCTGGGGAGGATATAAAGGGGTTTAACCCGATACAAACTAGTCTCTATATAAAGGGGTTTAACCCGATACAAACTAGTCTCTCTGGGGAGGATATAAAGGGGTTTAACCCGATACAAACTAGTCTCTATATAAAGGGGTTTAACCCGATACAAACTAGTCTCTCTGGGGAGGATATAAAGGGGTTTAACCCAATACAAACTAGTCTCTCTGGAGAGGATATAAAGGGGTTTAACCCGATACAAACTAGTCTCTCTGGAGAGGATATAAAGGGGTTTAACCCGATACAAACTAGTCTCTATATAAAGGGGTTTAACCCGATACAAACTAGTCTCTCTGGGGAGGATATAAAGGGGTTTAACCCGATACAAACTAGTCTCTCTGGGGAGGATATAAAGGGGTTTAACCCGATACAAACCAGTCTCTCTGGGGAGGATATAAAGGGGTTTAACCCGATACAAACTAGTCTCTCTGGAGAGGATATAAAGGGGTTTAACCCAATACAAACTAGTCTTTCTGGGGAGGATATAAAGGGGTTTAACCCGATACAAACTAGTCTCTCTGGAGAGGATATAAAGGGGTTTAACCCGATACAAACTAGTCTCTCTGGAGAGGATATAAAGGGGTTTAACCCAATACAAACTAGTCTCTCTGGGGAGGATATAAAGGGGTTTAACCCGATACAAACTAGTCTCTCTGGGGAGGATATAAAGGGGTTTAACCCGATACAAACTAGTCTCTCTGGGGAGGATATAAAGGGGTTTAACCCGATACAAACTAGTCTCTATATAAAGGAGTTTAACCGGATACAAACTAGTCTCTCTGGGGAGGATATAAAGGGGTTTAATCCGATACAAACTAGTCTCTATATAAAGGGATTTAACCTGATACAAACTAGTCTCTCTGGGGAGGATCTAAAGGGGTTTAACCCGATACAAACTAGTCTCTCTGGGGAGGATATAACGGGGTTTAACCCGATACAAACTAGTCTCTCTGGGGAGGATATAAAGGGGTTTAACCCGATACAAACTAGTCTCTCTGGGGAGGATATAAAGGGGTTTAACCCGATACAAACTAGTCTCTCTAGAGAGGATATAAAGGGGTTAACCCGATACAAACTAGTCTCTCTGGGGAGGATATAAAGGGGTTTAACCCGATACAAACTAGTCTCTCTGGGGAGGATATAAAGGGGTTTAACCCGATACAAACTAGTCTCTCTGGGGAGGATATAAAGGGGTTTAACCCGATACAAACTAGTCTCTCTGGGGAGGATATACAGGGGTTTAACCCGATACAAACTAGTCTCTCTGGGGAGGATATAAAGGGGTTTAACCCGATACAAACTAGTCTCTAAGGGGAGGATATAAAGGGGTTTAACCCGATACAAACTAGTCTCTATATAAAGGGGTTTAACCCGATACAAACTAGTCTCTCTGGGGAGGATATAAAGGGGTTTAACCCGATACAAACTAGTCTCTATATAAAGGGGTTTAACCCGATACAAACTAGTCTCTCTGGGGAGGATATAAAGGGGTTTAACCCGATACAAACTAGTCTCTCTGGGGAGGATATAAAGGGGTTTAACCCGATACAAACTAGTCTCTCTGGGGAGGATATAAAGGGGTTTAACCCGATACAAACTAGTCTCTCTGGGGAGGATATACAGGGGTTTAACCCGATACAAACTAGTCTCTCTAGAGAGGATATAAAGGGGTTTAACCCGATACAAACTAGTCTCTCTGGGGAGGATATAAAGGGGTTTAACCTGATACAAACTAGTCTCTCTGGGGAGGATATAAAGGGGTTTAACCCGATACAAACTAGTCTCTCTGGGGAGGATATAAAGGGGTTTAACCCGATACAAACTAGTCTCTCTGGGGAGGATATAAAGGGGTTTAACCCGATACAAACTAGTCTCTCTGGAGAGGATATAAAGGGGTTTAACCCGATACAAACTAGTCTCTATGGGGAGGATATAAAGGGGTTTAACCCGATACAAACTAGTCTCTCTGGGGAGGATATAAAGGGGTTTAACCCGATACAAACTAGTCTCTCTGGGGAGGATATAAAGGGGTTTAACCCGATACAAACTAGTCTCTATATAAAGGAGTTTAACCGGATACAAACTAGTCTCTCTGGGGAGGATATAAAGGGGTTTAATCCGATACAAACTAGTCTCTATATAAAGGGGTTTAACCCGATACAAACTAGTCTCTCTGGGGAGGATATAAAGGGGTTTAACCCGATACAAACTAGTCTCTCTGGGGAGGATATAAAGGGGTTTAACCCGATACAAACTAGTCTCTCTGGGGAGGATATAAAGGGGTTTAACCCGATACAAACTAGTCTCTATATAAAGGGGTTTAACCCGATACAAACTAGTCTCTCTGGGGAGGATATAAAGGGGTTTAACCCGATACAAACTAGTCTCTATATAAAGGGGTTTAACCCGATACAAACTAGTCTCTCTGGGGAGGATATAAAGGGGTTTAACCCGATACAAACTAGTGTCTATATAAAGGGGTTTAACCTGATACAAACTAGTCTCTCTGGGGAGGATATAAAGGGGTTTAACCCGATACAAACTAGTTTCTCTGGGGAGGATATAAAGGGGTTTAACCCGATACAAACTAGTCTCCCTGGGGAGGATATAAAGGGGTTTAACCCGATACAAACTAGTCTCTCTGGGGAGGATATAAAGGGGTTTAACCCGATACAAACTAGTCTCTCTGGGGAGGATATAAAGGGGTTTAACCCGATACAAACTAGTCTCTATATAAAGGGGTTTAAACCGATACAAACTAGTCTCTCTGGGGAGGATATAAAGGGGTTTAACCCGATACAAACTAGTCTCTCTGGGGAGGATATAAAGGGGTTTAACCCGATACAAACTAGTCTCTCTGGGGAGGATATAAAGGGGTTTAACCCGATACAAACTAGTCTCTATATAAAGGGGTTTAACCCGATGCAAACCAGTCTCTCTGGGGAGGATATAAAGGGGTTTAACCCGATACAAACTAGTCTCTCTGGAGAGGATATAAAGGGGTTTAACCCGATACAAACTAGTCTTTCTGGGGAGGATATAAAGGGGTTTAACCCGATACAAACTAGTCTCTCTGGAGAGGATATAAAGGGGTTTAACCCGATACAAACTAGTCTCTCTGGAGAGGATATAAAGGGGTTTAACCCGATACAAACTAGTCTCTCTGGGGAGGATATAAAGGGGTTTAACCCGATACAAACTAGTCTCTCTGGGGTGGATATAAAGGGGTTTAACCCGATACAAACTAGTCTCTCTGGGGAGGATATAAAGGGGTTTAACCCGATACAAACTAGTCTCTATATAAAGGAGTTTAACCGGATACAAACTAGTCTCTCTGGGGAGGATATAAAGGGGTTTAATCCGATACAAACTAGTCTCTATATAAAGGGGTTTAACCCGATACAAACTAGTCTCTCTGGGGAGGATATAAAGGGGTTTAACCCGATACAAACTAGTCTCTATATAAAGGGGTTTAACCCGATACAAACTAGTCTCTCTGGGGAGGATATAAAGGGGTTTAACCCGATACAAACTAGTCTCTCTGGAGAGGATATAAAGGGGTTTAACCCGATACAAACTAGTCTCTCTGGAGAGGATATAAAGGGGTTTAACCCGATACAAACTAGTCTCTATATAAATGGGTTTAACCCGATACAAACTAGTCTCTCTGGGGAGGATATAAAGGGGTTTAACCCGATACAAACTAGTCTCTCTGGGGAGGATATAAAGGGGTTTAACCCGATACAAACCAGTCTCTCTGGGGAGGATATAAAGGGGTTTAACCCGATACAAACTAGTCTCTCTGGAGAGGATATAAAGGGGTTTAACCCAATACAAACTAGTCTTTCTGGGGAGGATATAAAGGGGTTTAACCCGATACAAACTAGTCTCTCTGGAGAGGATATAAAGGGGTTTAACCCGATACAAACTAGTCTCTCTGGGGAGGATATAAAGGGGTTTAACCCGATACAAACTAGTCTCTCTGGGGAGGATATAAAGGGGTTTAACCCGATACAAACTAGTCTCTATATAAAGGAGTTTAACCGGATACAAACTAGTCTCTCTGGGGAGGATATAAAGGGGTTTAATCCGATACAAACTAGTCTCTATATAAAGGGGTTTAACCCGATACAAACTAGTCTCTCTGGGGAGGATATAAAGGGGTTTAACCCGATACAAACTAGTCTCTATATAAAGGGGTTTAACCCGATACAAACTAGTCTCTCTGGGGAGGATATGAAGGGGTTTAACCCGATACAAACTAATCTCTCTGGGGAGGATATAAAGGGGTTTAACCCGATACAAACTAGTCTCTATATAAAAGGGTTTAACCCGATACAAACTAGTCTCTCTGGGGAGGATATAAAGGGGTTTAACCCGATACAAACTAGTCTCTCTGGGGAGGATATAAAGAGGTTTAACCCGATACAAACTAGTCTCTATATAAAGGGGTTTAACCCGATACAAACTAGTCTCTCTGGGGATGATATAAAGGGGTTTAACCCGATACAAACTAGTCTCTATATAAAGGGGTTTAACCCGATACAAACTAGTCTCTCTGGGGAGGATATAAAGGGGTTTAACCCGATACAAACTAGTCTCTCTGGGGAGGATATAAAGGGGTTTAACCCGATACAAACTAGTCTCTATATAAAGGGGTTTAACCAGATACAAACTAGTCTCTATATAAAGGGGTTTAACCCGATACAAACTAGTCTCTCTGGGGAGGATATAAAGGGGTTTAACCCGATACAAACTAGTCTCTCTGGGGAGGATATAAAGGGGTTTAACCCATATACAAACTAGTCTCTATATAAAGGGGTTTAACCCAATACAAACTAGTCTCTCTGGGGAGGATATAAAGGGGTTTAACCCGATACAAACTAGTCTCTCTGGGGAGGATATAAAGGGGTTTAACCCGATACAAACTAGTCTTTCTGGGGAGGATATTAAAGGGCTTATACCCGATACAAACTAGTCTCTCTGGGGAGGATATAAAGGGGTTTAAACCGATACAAACTAGTCTCTCTGGGGAGGATATAAAGGGGTTTAACCCGATACAAACTAGTCTGTCTGGGGAGGATATAAAGGGGTTTAACCCGATACAAACTAGTCTCTATATAAAGGGGTTTAACCCGATACAAACTAGTCTCTATATAAAGGGGTTTAACCCGATACAAACTAGTCTCTCTGGGGAGGATATAAAGGGGTTTAACCCGATACAAACTAGTCTCTCTGGGGAGGATATAAAGGGGTTTAACCCGATACAAACTAGTCTCTATATAAAGGGGTTTAACCCGATACAAACTAGTCTCTCTGGGGAGGATATAAAGGGGTTTAACCCGATACAAACTAGTCTCTATATAAAGGGGTTTAACCCGATACAAACTAGTCTCTCTGGGGAGGATATAAAGGGGTTTAACCCAATACAAACTAGTCTCTCTGGAGAGGATATAAAGGGGTTTAACCCGATACAAACTAGTCTCTCTGGAGAGGATATAAAGGGGTTTAACCCGATACAAACTAGTCTCTATATAAAGGGGTTTAACCCGATACAAACTAGTCTCTCTGGGGAGGATATAAAGGGGTTTAACCCGATACAAACTAGTCTCTCTGGGGAGGATATAAAGGGGTTTAACCCGATACAAACCAGTCTCTCTGGGGAGGATATAAAGGGGTTTAACCCGATACAAACTAGTCTCTCTGGAGAGGATATAAAGGGGTTTAACCCAATACAAACTAGTCTTTCTGGGGAGGATATAAAGGGGTTTAACCCGATACAAACTAGTCTCTCTGGAGAGGATATAAAGGGGTTTAACCCGATACAAACTAGTCTCTCTGGGGAGGATATAAAGGGGTTTAACCCGATACAAACTAGTCTCTCTGGGGAGGATATAAAGGGGTTTAACCCGATACAAACTAGTCTCTCTGGGGAGGATATAAAGGGGTTTAACCCGATACAAACTAGTCTCTATATAAAGGAGTTTAACCGGATACAAACTAGTCTCTCTGGGGAGGATATAAAGGGGTTTAATCCGATACAAACTAGTCTCTATATAAAGGGATTTAACCTGATACAAACTAGTCTCTCTGGGGAGGATCTAAAGGGGTTTAACCCGATACAAACTAGTCTCTCTGGGGAGGATATAACGGGGTTTAACCCGATACAAACTAGTCTCTCTGGGGAGGATATAAAGGGGTTTAACCCGATACAAACTAGTCTCTCTGGGGAGGATATAAAGGGGTTTAACCCGATACAAACTAGTCTCTCTAGAGAGGATATAAAGGGGTTAACCCGATACAAACTAGTCTCTCTGGGGAGGATATAAAGGGGTTTAACCCGATACAAACTAGTCTCTCTGGGGAGGATATAAAGGGGTTTAACCCGATACAAACTAGTCTCTCTGGGGAGGATATAAAGGGGTTTAACCCGATACAAACTAGTCTCTCTGGGGAGGATATACAGGGGTTTAACCCGATACAAACTAGTCTCTCTGGGGAGGATATAAAGGGGTTTAACCCGATACAAACTAGTCTCTAAGGGGAGGATATAAAGGGGTTTAACCCGATACAAACTAGTCTCTATATAAAGGGGTTTAACCCGATACAAACTAGTCTCTCTGGGGAGGATATAAAGGGGTTTAACCCGATACAAACTAGTCTCTATATAAAGGGGTTTAACCCGATACAAACTAGTCTCTCTGGGGAGGATATAAAGGGGTTTAACCCGATACAAACTAGTCTCTCTGGGGAGGATATAAAGGGGTTTAACCCGATACAAACTAGTCTCTCTGGGGAGGATATAAAGGGGTTTAACCCGATACAAACTAGTCTCTCTGGGGAGGATATAAAGGGGTTTAACCCGATACAAACTAGTCTCTCTAGAGAGGATATAAAGGGGTTTAACCCGATACAAACTAGTCTCTCTGGGGAGGATATAAAGGGGTTTAACCTGATACAAACTAGTCTCTCTGGGGAGGATATAAAGGGGTTTAACCCGATACAAACTAGTCTCTCTGGGGAGGATATAAAGGGGTTTAACCCGATACAAACTAGTCTCTCTGGGGAGGATATAAAGGGGTTTAACCCGATACAAACTAGTCTCTCTGGAGAGGATATAAAGGGGTTTAACCCGATACAAACTAGTCTCTATGGGGAGGATATAAAGGGGTTTAACCCGATACAAACTAGTCTCTCTGGGGAGGATATAAAGGGGTTTAACCCGATACAAACTAGTCTCTCTGGGGAGGATATAAAGGGGTTTAACCCGATACAAACTAGTCTCTATATAAAGGAGTTTAACCGGATACAAACTAGTCTCTCTGGGGAGGATATAAAGGGGTTTAATCCGATACAAACTAGTCTCTATATAAAGGGGTTTAACCCGATACAAACTAGTCTCTCTGGGGAGGATATAAAGGGGTTTAACCCGATACAAACTAGTCTCTCTGGGGAGGATATAAAGGGGTTTAACCCGATACAAACTAGTCTCTATATAAAGGGGTTTAAACCGATACAAACTAGTCTCTCTGGGGAGGATATAAAGGGGTTTAACCCGATACAAACTAGTCTCTCTGGGGAGGATATAAAGGGGTTTAACCCGATACAAACTAGTCTCTCTGGGGAGGATATAAAGGGGTTTAACCCGATACAAACTAGTCTCTATATAAAGGGGTTTAACCCGATGCAAACCAGTCTCTCTGGGGAGGATATAAAGGGGTTTAACCCGATACAAACTAGTCTCTCTGGAGAGGATATAAAGGGGTTTAACCCGATACAAACTAGTCTTTCTGGGGAGGATATAAAGGGGTTTAACCCGATACAAACTAGTCTCTCTGGAGAGGATATAAAGGGGTTTAACCCGATACAAACTAGTCTCTCTGGAGAGGATATAAAGGGGTTTAACCCGATACAAACTAGTCTCTCTGGGGAGGATATAAAGGGGTTTAACCCGATACAAACTAGTCTCTCTGGGGTGGATATAAAGGGGTTTAACCCGATACAAACTAGTCTCTCTGGGGAGGATATAAAGGGGTTTAACCCGATACAAACTAGTCTCTATATAAAGGAGTTTAACCGGATACAAACTAGTCTCTCTGGGGAGGATATAAAGGGGTTTAATCCGATACAAACTAGTCTCTATATAAAGGGGTTTAACCCGATACAAACTAGTCTCTCTGGGGAGGATATAAAGGGGTTTAACCCGATACAAACTAGTCTCTATATAAAGGGGTTTAACCCGATACAAACTAGTCTCTCTGGGGAGGATATAAAGGGGTTTAACCCGATACAAACTAGTCTCTCTGGAGAGGATATAAAGGGGTTTAACCCGATACAAACTAGTCTCTCTGGAGAGGATATAAAGGGGTTTAACCCGATACAAACTAGTCTCTATATAAATGGGTTTAACCCGATACAAACTAGTCTCTCTGGGGAGGATATAAAGGGGTTTAACCCGATACAAACTAGTCTCTCTGGGGAGGATATAAAGGGGTTTAACCCGATACAAACCAGTCTCTCTGGGGAGGATATAAAGGGGTTTAACCCGATACAAACTAGTCTCTCTGGAGAGGATATAAAGGGGTTTAACCCAATACAAACTAGTCTTTCTGGGGAGGATATAAAGGGGTTTAACCCGATACAAACTAGTCTCTCTGGAGAGGATATAAAGGGGTTTAACCCGATACAAACTAGTCTCTCTGGGGAGGATATAAAGGGGTTTAACCCGATACAAACTAGTCTCTCTGGGGAGGATATAAAGGGGTTTAACCCGATACAAACTAGTCTCTATATAAAGGAGTTTAACCGGATACAAACTAGTCTCTCTGGGGAGGATATAAAGGGGTTTAATCCGATACAAACTAGTCTCTATATAAAGGGGTTTAACCCGATACAAACTAGTCTCTCTGGGGAGGATATAAAGGGGTTTAACCCGATACAAACTAGTCTCTATATAAAGGGGTTTAACCCGATACAAACTAGTCTCTCTGGGGAGGATATGAAGGGGTTTAACCCGATACAAACTAATCTCTCTGGGGAGGATATAAAGGGGTTTAACCCGATACAAACTAGTCTCTATATAAAAGGGTTTAACCCGATACAAACTAGTCTCTCTGGGGAGGATATAAAGGGGTTTAACCCGATACAAACTAGTCTCTCTGGGGAGGATATAAAGAGGTTTAACCCGATACAAACTAGTCTCTATATAAAGGGGTTTAACCCGATACAAACTAGTCTCTCTGGGGATGATATAAAGGGGTTTAACCCGATACAAACTAGTCTCTATATAAAGGGGTTTAACCCGATACAAACTAGTCTCTCTGGGGAGGATATAAAGGGGTTTAACCCGATACAAACTAGTCTCTCTGGGGAGGATATAAAGGGGTTTAACCCGATACAAACTAGTCTCTATATAAAGGGGTTTAACCAGATACAAACTAGTCTCTATATAAAGGGGTTTAACCCGATACAAACTAGTCTCTCTGGGGAGGATATAAAGGGGTTTAACCCGATACAAACTAGTCTCTCTGGGGAGGATATAAAGGGGTTTAACCCATATACAAACTAGTCTCTATATAAAGGGGTTTAACCCGATACAAACTAGTCTCTCTGGGGAGGATATAAAGGGGTTTAACCCGATACAAACTAGTCTCTCTGGGGAGGATATAAAGGGGTTTAACCCGATACAAACTAGTCTTTCTGGGGAGGATATTAAAGGGCTTTAACCCGATACAAACTAGTCTCTCTGGGGAGGATATAAAGGGGTTTAAACCGATACAAACTAGTCTCTCTGGGGAGGATATAAAGGGGTTTAACCCGATACAAACTAGTCTGTCTGGGGAGGATATAAAGGGGTTTAACCCGATACAAACTAGTCTCTATATAAAGGGGTTTAACCCGATACAAACTAGTCTCTATATAAAGGGGTTTAACCCGATACAAACTAGTCTCTCTGGGGAGGATATAAAGGGGTTTAACCCGATACAAACTAGTCTCTCTGGGGAGGATATAAAGGGGTTTAACCCGATACAAACTAGTCTCTATATAAAGGGGTTTAACCCGATACAAACTAGTCTCTCTGGGGAGGATATAAAGGGGTTTAACCCGATACAAACTAGTCTCTATATAAAGGGGTTTAACCCGATACAAACTAGTCTCTCTGGGGAGGATATAAAGGGGTTTAACCCAATACAAACTAGTCTCTCTGGAGAGGATATAAAGGGGTTTAACCCGATACAAACTAGTCTCTCTGGAGAGGATATAAAGGGGTTTAACCCGATACAAACTAGTCTCTATATAAAGGGGTTTAACCCGATACAAACTAGTCTCTCTGGGGAGGATATAAAGGGGTTTAACCCGATACAAACTAGTCTCTCTGGGGAGGATATAAAGGGGTTTAACCCGATACAAACCAGTCTCTCTGGGGAGGATATAAAGGGGTTTAACCCGATACAAACTAGTCTCTCTGGAGAGGATATAAAGGGGTTTAACCCAATACAAACTAGTCTTTCTGGGGAGGATATAAAGGGGTTTAACCCGATACAAACTAGTCTCTCTGGAGAGGATATAAAGGGGTTTAACCCGATACAAACTAGTCTCTCTGGAGAGGATATAAAGGGGTTTAACCCAATACAAACTAGTCTCTCTGGGGAGGATATAAAGGGGTTTAACCCGATACAAACTAGTCTCTCTGGGGAGGATATAAAGGGGTTTAACCCGATACAAACTAGTCTCTCTGGGGAGGATATAAAGGGGTTTAACCCGATACAAACTAGTCTCTATATAAAGGAGTTTAACCGGATACAAACTAGTCTCTCTGGGGAGGATATAAAGGGGTTTAATCCGATACAAACTAGTCTCTATATAAAGGGATTTAACCTGATACAAACTAGTCTCTCTGGGGAGGATCTAAAGGGGTTTAACCCGATACAAACTAGTCTCTCTGGGGAGGATATAACGGGGTTTAACCCGATACAAACTAGTCTCTCTGGGGAGGATATAAAGGGGTTTAACCCGATACAAACTAGTCTCTCTGGGGAGGATATAAAGGGGTTTAACCCGATACAAACTAGTCTCTCTAGAGAGGATATAAAGGGGTTAACCCGATACAAACTAGTCTCTCTGGGGAGGATATAAAGGGGTTTAACCCGATACAAACTAGTCTCTCTGGGGAGGATATAAAGGGGTTTAACCCGATACAAACTAGTCTCTCTGGGGAGGATATAAAGGGGTTTAACCCGATACAAACTAGTCTCTCTGGGGAGGATATACAGGGGTTTAACCCGATACAAACTAGTCTCTCTGGGGAGGATATAAAGGGGTTTAACCCGATACAAACTAGTCTCTAAGGGGAGGATATAAAGGGGTTTAACCCGATACAAACTAGTCTCTATATAAAGGGGTTTAACCCGATACAAACTAGTCTCTCTGGGGAGGATATAAAGGGGTTTAACCCGATACAAACTAGTCTCTATATAAAGGGGTTTAACCCGATACAAACTAGTCTCTCTGGGGAGGATATAAAGGGGTTTAACCCGATACAAACTAGTCTCTCTGGGGAGGATATAAAGGGGTTTAACCCGATACAAACTAGTCTCTCTGGGGAGGATATAAAGGGGTTTAACCCGATACAAACTAGTCTCTCTGGGGAGGATATACAGGGGTTTAACCCGATACAAACTAGTCTCTCTAGAGAGGATATAAAGGGGTTTAACCCGATACAAACTAGTCTCTCTGGGGAGGATATAAAGGGGTTTAACCTGATACAAACTAGTCTCTCTGGGGAGGATATAAAGGGGTTTAACCCGATACAAACTAGTCTCTCTGGGGAGGATATAAAGGGGTTTAACCCGATACAAACTAGTCTCTCTGGGGAGGATATAAAGGGGTTTAACCCGATACAAACTAGTCTCTCTGGAGAGGATATAAAGGGGTTTAACCCGATACAAACTAGTCTCTATGGGGAGGATATAAAGGGGTTTAACCCGATACAAACTAGTCTCTCTGGGGAGGATATAAAGGGGTTTAACCCGATACAAACTAGTCTCTCTGGGGAGGATATAAAGGGGTTTAACCCGATACAAACTAGTCTCTATATAAAGGAGTTTAACCGGATACAAACTAGTCTCTCTGGGGAGGATATAAAGGGGTTTAATCCGATACAAACTAGTCTCTATATAAAGGGGTTTAACCCGATACAAACTAGTCTCTCTGGGGAGGATATAAAGGGGTTTAACCCGATACAAACTAGTCTCTCTGGGGAGGATATAAAGGGGTTTAACCCGATACAAACTAGTCTCTCTGGGGAGGATATAAAGGGGTTTAACCCGATACAAACTAGTCTCTATATAAAGGGGTTTAACCCGATACAAACTAGTCTCTCTGGGGAGGATATAAAGGGGTTTAACCCGATACAAACTAGTCTCTATATAAAGGGGTTTAACCCGATACAAACTAGTCTCTCTGGGGAGGATATAAAGGGGTTTAACCCGATACAAACTAGTCTCTATATAAAGGGGTTTAACCTGATACAAACTAGTCTCTCTGGGGAGGATATAAAGGGGTTTAACCCGATACAAACTAGTCTCTCTGGGGAGGATATAAAGGGGTTTAACCCGATACAAACTAGTCTCCCTGGGGAGGATATAAAGGGGTTTAACCCGATACAAACTAGTCTCTCTGGGGAGGATATAAAGGGGTTTAACCCGATACAAACTAGTCTCTCTGGGGAGGATATAAAGGGGTTTAACCCGATACAAACTAGTCTCTATATAAAGGGGTTTAAACCGATACAAACTAGTCTCTCTGGGGAGGATATAAAGGGGTTTAACCCGATACAAACTAGTCTCTCTGGGGAGGATATAAAGGGGTTTAACCCGATACAAACTAGTCTCTCTGGGGAGGATATAAAGGGGTTTAACCCGATACAAACTAGTCTCTATATAAAGGGGTTTAACCCGATGCAAACCAGTCTCTCTGGGGAGGATATAAAGGGGTTTAACCCGATACAAACTAGTCTCTCTGGAGAGGATATAAAGGGGTTTAACCCGATACAAACTAGTCTTTCTGGGGAGGATATAAAGGGGTTTAACCCGATACAAACTAGTCTCTCTGGAGAGGATATAAAGGGGTTTAACCCGATACAAACTAGTCTCTCTGGAGAGGATATAAAGGGGTTTAACCCGATACAAACTAGTCTCTCTGGGGAGGATATAAAGGGGTTTAACCCGATACAAACTAGTCTCTCTGGGGTGGATATAAAGGGGTTTAACCCGATACAAACTAGTCTCTCTGGGGAGGATATAAAGGGGTTTAACCCGATACAAACTAGTCTCTATATAAAGGAGTTTAACCGGATACAAACTAGTCTCTCTGGGGAGGATATAAAGGGGTTTAATCCGATACAAACTAGTCTCTATATAAAGGGGTTTAACCCGATACAAACTAGTCTCTCTGGGGAGGATATAAAGGGGTTTAACCCGATACAAACTAGTCTCTCTGGGGAGGATATAAAGGGGTTTAACCCGATACAAACTAGTCTCTATATAAAGGGGTTTAACCCGATACAAACTAGTCTCTCTGGGGAGGATATAAAGGGGTTTAACCCGATACAAACTAGTCTCTATATAAAGGGGTTTAACCCGATACAAACCAGTCTCTCTGGGGAGGATATAAAGGGGTTTAACCCGATACAAACTAGTCTCTCTGGAGAGGATATAAAGGGGTTTAACCCGATACAAACTAGTCTTTCTGGGGAGGATATAAAGGGGTTTAACCCGATACAAACTAGTCTCTCTGGAGAGGATATAAAGGGGTTTAACCCGATACAAACTAGTCTCTCTGGAGAGGATATAAAGGGGTTTAACCCGATACAAACTAGTCTCTCTGGTGAGGATATAAAGGGGTTTAACCCGATACAAACTAGTCTCTCTGGGGAGGATATAAAGGGGTTTATCCCGTGTTACGTTCCCCAGTTTATGTGTTGTAGTTTGTGTATTTGCATGTGTTTTATTTCAGGAAATGGCTTCCTGAAATCCCTCAAGCAGCTGATTGGTCGACTCCAGGGCTAATTGGAGAGCTGACCTCGCCCCCTCGTCAAGACACAGCTGTCTCCAATATTACATTCATTCTGAAGCTATATAAAAGCCAGTGTTCTGTTCAGGAGAGAGAGATTTGGAGGTAGGGATTGCTGAGAGAGATTTTGCTGAGGTCATTGCAGAGCGATTGTTTGTGATAGAGATTTGCTAGAGATATTTTGCTGGGAGGTCATTGCAAAGTGATTGATTGTGATAGAGAGATTTTTGCTGGAGGTTGATTTGCTGGGAGTTCATTGCTGGGAAGTTGGTATGTTTTGTGAGTTTGTTGCTCAGATAGAGCTTATTTGATGTACTTTGTTTCTTAGTTTGTTTGTGAAATTGTTTAATATTCTGTTTCATTTGTTCCCAGGGGAGAAGGGGAAGGCACCTTGGGAGTGCTTAGGCAACAGGCCCGCGGGCATACATATACCCGTAGTATATTCACTGTCTAGGCACACTAGGTAAGACCTGGGCGGACCACCCCCTGTATTTTGGTTAGGGCACCAGGTGGTGCTAAATTAGGTAAGTAGTGGGTAGGCAGGTAGGATAGGAGAGGGGGGGCTTTGAGATTTACTTTCTTTGCTTTGGTTCCGTCCAGCCCCTTTTCCCCATATTACCGTGTAGAGGAATAAAGTCATTGTAAAACGGTACCACATTCTGCCTGTTGTCATCCTTACTCGCACCTACAGTCCATACCCTTTTCACTTCACAGAGAGTTTAGTTGTAGCAGGGTGTTGCGTTCCCTCTTCATAGAGGCGTGCGTAACAACCCGATACAAACTAGTCTCTATATAAAGGGGTTTAACCCGATACAAACTAGTCTCTCTGGGGAGGATATAAAGGGGTTTAACCCGATACAAACTAGTCTCTCTGGGGAGGATATAAAGGGGTTTAACCCGATACAAACTAGTCTCTCTGGGGAGGATATAAAGGGGTTTAACCCGATACAAACTACTCTCTCTGGGGAGGATATAAAGGGGTTTAACCCGATACAAACTAGTCTCTATATAAAGGGGTTTAACCCGATACAAACGAGTCTCTCTGGAGAGGATATAAAGGGGTTTAACCCGACACAAACTAGTCTCTCTGGGGAGGATATAAAGGGGTTTAACCCGATACAAACTAGTCTCTCTGGGGAGGATATAAAGGGGTTTAACCCGATACAAACTAGTCTCTATATAAAGGGGTTTAACCCGATACAAACTAGTCTCTCTGGGGAGGATATAAAGGGGTTTAACCCGATACAAACTAGTCTCTCTGGGGAGGATATAAAGGGGTTTAACCCGATACAAACTAGTCTCTATATAAAGGGGTTTAACCCGATACAAACTAGTCTCTCTGGGGAGGATATACAGGGGTTTAACCCGATACAAACTAGTCTCTCTGGAGAGGATATAAAGGGGTTTAACCCGATACAAACTAGTCTCTCTGGGGAGGATATAAAGGGGTTTAACCCGATTCAAACTAGTCTCTCTGGGGAGGATATAAAGGGGTTTAACCCGATACAAACTAGTCTCTCTGGGGAGGATATAAAGGGGTTTAACCCGATACAAACTAGTCTCTCTGGGGAGGATATAAAGGGGTTTAACCCGATACAAACTAGTCTCTCTGGAGAGGATATAAAGGGGTTTAACCCGATACAAACTAGTCTCTCTGGGGAGGATATAAAGGGGTTTAACCTGATACAAACTAGTCTCTCTGGGGAGGATATAAAGGGGTTTAACCCGATACAAACTAGTCTCTCTGGGGAGGATATAAAGGGGTTTAACCCGATACAAACTAGTCTCTATATAAAGGAGTTTAACCGGATACAAACTAGTCTCTCTGGGGAGGATATAAAGGGGCTTAATCCGATACAAACTAGTCTCTATATAAAGGGGTTGAACCCGATACAAACTAGTCTCTCTGGGGAGGATATAAAGGGGTTTAACCCGATACAAACTAGTCTCTCTGGGGAGGATATAAAGGGGTTTAACCCGATACAAACTAGTCTCTCTGGGGAGGATATAAAGGGGTTTAATCCGATACAAACTAGTCTCTATATAAAGGGGTTTAACCCGATACAAACTAGTCTCTCTGGGGAGGATATAAAGGGGTTTAACCCGATACAAACTAGTCTCTCTGGGGAGGATATAAAGGGGTTTAACCCGATTCAAACTAGTCTCTCTGGGGAGGATATAAAGGGGTTTAACCCGATACAAACTAGTCTCTCTGGGGAGGATATAAAGGGGTTTAACCCGATTCAAACTAGTCTCTCTGGGGAGGATATAAAGGGGTTTAACCCGATACAAACTAGTCTCTCTGGGGAGGATATAAAGGGGTTTAACCCGATACAAACTAGTCTCTCTGGGGAGGATATAAAGGGGTTTAACCCGATACAAACTAGTCTCTCTGGGGAGGATATAAAGGGGTTTAACCCGATACAAACTAGTCTCTATATAAAGGGGTTTAACCCGATACAAACTAGTCTCCCTGGGGAGGATATAAAGGGGTTTAACCCGATACAAACTAGTCTCTCTGGGGAGGATATAAAGGGGTTTAACCCGATACAAACTAGTCTCTCTGGGGATGATATAAAGGGGTTTAACCCGATACAAACTAGTCTCTCTGGGGAGGATATAAAGGGGTTTAACCCGAGACAAACTAGTCTCTATATAAAGGGGTTTAACCCGATACAAACTAGTCTCTCTGGGGAGGATATAAAGGGGTTTAACCCGATACAAACTAGTCTCTCTGGGGAGGATATAAAGGGGTTTAACCCGGTACAAACTAGTCTCCCTGGGGAGGATATAAAGGGGTTTAACCCGATACAAACTAGTCTCTCTGGGGAGGATATAAAGGGGTTTAACCCAATACAAACTAGTCTCTCTGGGGAGGATATAAAGGGGTTTAACCCGATACAAACTAGTCTCTATATAAAGGGGTTTAACCCGATACAAACTAGTCTCTCTGGGGAGGATATAAAGGGGTTTAACCCGATACAAACTAGTCTCTCTGGGGAGGATATAAAGGGTTTTAACCCGATACAAACTAGTCTCTCTGGGGAGGATATAAAGGGGTTTAACCCGATACAAACTAGTCTCTCTGGGGAGGATATAAAGGGGTTTAACCCGATACAAACTACTCTCTCTGGGGAGGATATAAAGGGGTTTAACCCAATACAAACTAGTCTCTCTGGGGAGGATATAAAGGGGTTTAACCCGATACAGACTAGTCTCTATATAAAGGGGTTTAACCTGATACAAACTAGTCTCTCTGGGGAGGATATAAAGGGGTTTAACCCGATACAAACTAGTCTCTATATAAAGGGGTTTAACCCGATACAAACTAGTCTCTCTGGGGAGGATATAAAGGGGTTTAACCCGATACAAACTAGTCTCTCTGGAGAGGATATAAAGGGGTTTAACCCGATACAAACTAGTCTCTCTGGGGAGGATATAAAGGGGTTTAATAAATCCTCTTACTTCTACCCCCTCCTTTTTCGAAAATTCTGTTAAAAATCGCGCAACTTTTCAGCGTCCTGCTACTCATGCCAGGAATATAGTATATGCATATGATTAGTATGTGTGGATAGAAAACACTCTGAAGTTTATAAAACTGGTTAAATCACGGCTGTGACTATAACAGATCGTGTGTTTCATTGAAAAACGCAAGAAAAACTGCTCTCTGAAAGCTAAAAATAATTTCCATAAGTCACTTCCACGAGTTGTTAAAAGAGAACAGCATTTAATATCGACCTGCCTGCAATTCATACAAATTCCACACGATGTCGCCATTGTCGTCATTTTCAATTGAATTAATTGTTGGAAAATCCATCTATCTGCCATCCATTTTCCCAGTCTTCACCCGGATGTAGTTGATGAAGACATTAGCAGCCATTGATTTGCAAGCGAAGACCTATTGAAAATACATCGCCCTGTAATCATTTTGATAGATTATAAACGTTTACTAATACCTAAAGTTGGATTACAAAAGGATTTCGAAGTGTTTTGTGAAAGTTTATCGTCGACTTTTTTAATTTAAAAAAATTACGCAGCGTTTAAAAACGATGTTTTTTTCTGAATGACATAGCTTCCATACAAAGCTATTTTGGGTATATATGGACCGATTTAAACGAAAAAAATACCCAATAGTGATGTTTATGGGGCATATAGGAGTGCCAAGAAAGAAGCTCGTCAAAGGTAATGAATGTTTTATATTTTATTTCTGCGTTTTGGGTAGCGCCGGCTACCGCAAAATCTGTTGTTTACGTGTCGTGCTGGCATTTTGGGGGGTGCATGCTATCAGATAATAGCTTCTCATGCTTTCGCCGAAAAGCATTTTAAAAATCTGACTTGCTGGCTAGGTTCACAACAAGTGTAGCTTTAATTCAATACCCTGCTTGTGAATTTTGATCAAAGATTGAGTTGTAACGAGTACATTTAGCATTTAGCGTAGCGCATTTGCATTTCCAGGGGCATACTTGAGACGTCTGCGTCTCAAGTATGGTCAAGAAGTTAACCCAATACAAACTAGTCTCTCTGGGGAGGATATAAAGGGGTTTAACCCGATACAAACTAGTCTCTCTGGGGAGGATATAAAGGGGTTTAACCCGATACAAACTAGTCTCTCTGGGGAGGATATAAAGGGGTTTAACCCGATACAAACTAGTCTCTCTGGGGAGGATATAAAGGGGTTTAACCCAATACAAACTAGTCTCTCTGGGGAGGATATAAAGGGGTTTAACCCGATACAAACTAGTCTCTCTGGGGAGGATATAAAGGGGTTTAACCCGATACAAACTCGTCTCTCTGGGGAGGATATAAAGGGGTTTAACCCGATACAAACTAGTCTCTCTGGGGAGGATATAAAGGGGTTTAACCCGATACAAACTAGTCTCTCTGGAGAGGATATAAAGGGGTTTAACCCGATACAAACTAGTTTCTCTGGGGAGGATATAAAGGGGTTTAACCCGATACAAACTAGTCTCTCTGGGGAGGATATAAAGGGGTTTAATCCGATACAAACTAGTCTCTCTGGGGAGGATATAAAGGGGTTTAACCCGATACAAACTAGTCTCTATATAAAGGAGTTTAACCGGATACAAACTAGTCTCTCTGGGGAGGATATAAAGGGGTTTAATCCGATACAAACTAGTCTCTATATAAAGGGGTTTAACCCGATACAAACTAGTCTCTCTGGGGAGGATATAAAGGGGTTTAACCCGATACAAACTAGTCTCTCTGGGGAGGATATAAAGGGGTTTAACCCGATACAAACTAGTCTCTCTGGAGAGGATATAAAGGGGTTTAACCCGATACAAACTAGTTTCTCTGGGGAGGATATAAAGGGGTTTAACCCGATACAAACTAGTCTCTCTGGGGAGGATATAAAGGGGTTTAACCCGATACAAACTAGTCTCTCTGGGGAGGATATAAAGGGGTTTAACCCGATACAAACTAGTCTCTCTGGGGAGGATATAAAGGGGTTTAACCCGATACAAACTAGTCTCTCTGGGGAGGATATAAAGGGGTTTAACCCGATACAAACTAGTCTCTCTGGGGAGGATATAAAGGGGTTTAACCCGATACAAACTAGTCTCTCTGGGGAGGATATAAAGGGCTTTAACCCGATACAAACTAGTCTCTCTGGGGAGGATATAAAGGGGTTTAACCCGATACAAACTAGTCTCTCTGGGGAGGATATAAAGGGGTTTAACCCGATACAAACTAGTCTCTCTGGGGAGGATATAAAGGGGTTTAACCCGATACAAACTAGTCTCTCTGGGGAGAATATAAAGGGGTTTAACCCGATACAAACTAGTCTCTATATAAAGGAGTTTAACCGGATACAAACTAGTCTCTCTGGGGAGGATATAAAGGGGTTTAACCCGATACAAACTAGTCTCTCTGGGGAGGATATAAAGGGGTTTAACCCGATACAAACTAGTCTCTATATAAAGGGGTTTAACCCGATACAAACTAGTCTCTCTGGGGAGGATATAAAGGGGTTTAACCCGATACAAACTAGTCTCTCTGGGGAGGATATAAAGGGGTTTAACCCGATACAAACTAGTTTCTCTGGAGAGGATATAAAGGGGTTTAACCCGATACAAACTAGTTTCTCTGGGGAGGATATAAAGGGGTTTAACCCGATACAAACTAGTCTCTCTGGGGAGGATATAAAGGGATTTAACCCGATACAAACTAGTCTCTCTGGGGAGGATATAAAGGGGTTTAACCCGATACAAACTAGTCTCTCTGGGGAGGATATAAAGGGGTTTAACCCGATACAAACTAGTCTCTATATAAAGGGGTTTAACCCGATACAAACTAGTCTCTCTGGGGAGGATATAAAGGGGTTTAACCCGATACAAACTAGTCTCTCTGGGGAGGATATAAAGGGGTTTAACCCGATACAAACTAGTCTCTCTGGAGAGGATATAAAGGGGTTTAACCCGATACAAACTAGTTTCTCTGGGGAGGATATAAAGGGGTTTGACCCGATACAAACTAGTCTCTCTGGGGAGGATATAAAGGGATTTAACCCGATACAAACTAGTCTCTCTGGGGAGGATATAAAGGGGTTTAACCCGATACAAACTAGTCTCTCTGGGGAGGATATAAAGGGGTTTAACCCGATACAAACTAGTCTCTCTGGGGAGGATATAAAGGGGTTTAACCCGATACAAACTAGTCTCTCTGGGGAGGATATAAAGGGGTTTAACCCGATACAAACTAGTCTCTCTGGGGAGGATATAAAGGGCTTTAACCCGATACAAACTAGTCTCTCTGGGGAGGATATAAAGGGGTTTAACCCAATACAAACTAGTCTCTCTGGGGAGGATATAAAGGGGTTTAACCCGATACAAACTAGTCTCTCTGGGGAGGATATAAAGGGGTTTAACCCGATACACACTAGTCTCTCTTGGGAGGATATAAAGGGGTTTAACCCAATACAAACTAGTCTCTATATAAAGGGGTTTAACCCGATACAAACTAGTCTCTATAAAAAGGGGTTTAACCCGATACAAACTAGTCTCTCTGGAGAGGATATAAAGGGGTTTAACCCGATACAAACTAGTCTCTATATAAAGGGGTTTAACCCGATACAAACTAGTCTCTCTGGGGAGAATATACAGGGGTTTAACCCGATACAAACTAGTCTCTCTGGAGAGGATATAAAGGGCTTTAAACCGATTCAAACTAGTCTCTCTGGGGAGGATATAAAGGGGTTTAACCCGATACAAACTAGTCTCTCTGGGGAGGATATATAGGGGTTTAACCCGATACAAACTAGTCTCTCTGGGGAGGATATAAAGGGGTTTAACCCGATACAAACTAGTCTCTATATAAAGGGGTTTAACCCGATACAAACTAGTCTCTCTGGAGAGGATATAAAGGGGTTTAACCCGATACAAACTAGTCTCTCTGGGGAGGATATAAAGGGGTTTAACCCGATACAAACTAGTCTCTCTGGGGAGGATATAAAGGGGTTTAACCCGAAACAAACTACTCTCTCTGGGGAGGATATATAGGGGTTTAACCCGATACAAACTAGTCTCTATATAAAGGGGTTTAACCCGATACAAACTAGTCTCTCTGGAGAGGATATAAAGGGGTTTAACCCGATACAAACTAGTCTCTCTGGGGAGGATATAAAGGGGTTTAACCCGATACAAACTAGTCTCTCTGGGGAGGATATAAAGGGGTTTAACCCGATACAAACTAGTCTCTCTGGGGAGGATATAAAGGGGTTTAACCCGATACAAACTAGTCTCTATATAAAGGGGTTTAACCCGATACAAACTAGTCTCTCTGGGGAGGATATAAAGGGGTTTAACCCAATACAAACTAGTCTCTCTGGGGAGGATATAAAGGGGTTTAACCCGATACAAACTAGTCTCTCTGGGGAGGATATAAAGGGCTTTAACCCGATACAAACTAGTCTCTCTGGGGAGGATATAAAGGGGTTTAACCCGATACAAACTAGTCTCTCTGGGGAGGATATAAAGGGGTTTAACCCGATACAAACTAGTCTCTCTGGGGAGGATATAAAGGGGTTTAACCCGATACAAACTAGTCTCTCTGGGGAGGATATAAAGGGGTTTAACCCGATACAAACTAGTCTCTCTGGGGAGGATATAAAGGGGTTTAACCCGATACAAACTAGTCTCTCTGGGGAGGATATAAAGGGGTTTAACCCGATACAAACTAGTCTCTCTGGGGAGGATATAAAGGGGTTTAACCCGATACAAACTAGTCTCTCTGGGGAGGATATAAAGGGGTTTAACCCGATACAAACTAGTCTCTCTGGGGAGGATATAAAGGGCTTTAACCCGATACAAACTAGTCTCTCTGGGGAGGATATAAAGGGGTTTAACCCGATACAAACTAGTCTCTCTGGGGAGGATATAAAGGGGTTTAACCCGATACAAACTAGTCTCTCTGGGGAGGATATAAAGGGGTTTAACCCGATACAAACTAGTCTCTCTGGGGAGGATATAAAGGGGTTTAACCCGATACAAACTAGTCTCTATATAAAGGAGTTTAACCGGATACAAACTAGTCTCTCTGGGGAGGATATAAAGGGGTTTAACCCGATACAAACTAGTCTCTCTGGGGAGGATATAAAGGGGTTTAACCCGATACAAACTAGTCTCTATATAAAGGGGTTTAACCCGATACAAACTAGTCTCTCTGGGGAGGATATAAAGGGGTTTAACCCGATACAAACTAGTCTCTCTGGGGAGGATATAAAGGGGTTTAACCCGATACAAACTAGTTTCTCTGGAGAGGATATAAAGGGGTTTAACCCGATACAAACTAGTTTCTCTGGGGAGGATATAAAGGGGTTTAACCCGATACAAACTAGTCTCTCTGGGGAGGATATAAAGGGATTTAACCCGATACAAACTAGTCTCTCTGGGGAGGATATAAAGGGGTTTAACCCGATACAAACTAGTCTCTCTGGGGAGGATATAAAGGGGTTTAACCCGATACAAACTAGTCTCTATATAAAGGGGTTTAACCCGATACAAACTAGTCTCTCTGGGGAGGATATAAAGGGGTTTAACCCGATACAAACTAGTCTCTCTGGGGAGGATATAAAGGGGTTTAACCCGATACAAACTAGTCTCTCTGGAGAGGATATAAAGGGGTTTAACCCGATACAAACTAGTTTCTCTGGGGAGGATATAAAGGGTTTGACCCGATACAAACTAGTCTCTCTGGGGAGGATATAAAGGGATTTAACCCGATACAAACTAGTCTCTCTGGGGAGGATATAAAGGGGTTTAACCCGATACAAACTAGTCTCTCTGGGGAGGATATAAAGGGGTTTAACCCGATACAAACTAGTCTCTCTGGGGAGGATATAAAGGGGTTTAACCCGATACAAACTAGTCTCTCTGGGGAGGATATAAAGGGGTTTAACCCGATACAAACTAGTCTCTCTGGGGAGGATATAAAGGGCTTTAACCCGATACAAACTAGTCTCTCTGGGGAGGATATAAAGGGGTTTAACCCAATACAAACTAGTCTCTCTGGGGAGGATATAAAGGGGTTTAACCCGATACAAACTAGTCTCTCTGGGGAGGATATAAAGGGGTTTAACCCGATACACACTAGTCTCTCTTGGGAGGATATAAAGGGGTTTAACCCAATACAAACTAGTCTCTATATAAAGGGGTTTAACCCGATACAAACTAGTCTCTATATAAAGGGGTTTAACCCGATACAAACTAGTCTCTCTGGAGAGGATATAAAGGGGTTTAACCCGATACAAACTAGTCTCTATATAAAGGGGTTTAACCCGATACAAACTAGTCTCTCTGGGGAGAATATACAGGGGTTTAACCCGATACAAACTAGTCTCTCTGGAGAGGATATCAAGGGCTTTAACCCGATTCAAACTAGTCTCTCTGGGGAGGATATAAAGGGGTTTAACCCGATACAAACTAGTCTCTCTGGGGAGGATATAAAGGGGTTTAACCCGATACAAACTAGTCTCTATATAAAGGAGTTTAACCGGATACAAACTAGTCTCTCTGGGGAGGATATAAAGGGGTTTAACCCGATACAAACTAGTCTCTCTGGGGAGGATATAAAGGGGTTTAACCCGATACAAACTAGTCTCTATATAAAGGGGTTTAACCCGATACAAACTAGTCTCTCTGGGGAGGATATAAAGGGGTTTAACCCGATACAAACTAGTCTCTCTGGGGAGGATATAAAGGGGTTTAACCCGATACAAACTAGTTTCTCTGGAGAGGATATAAAGGGGTTTAACCCGATACAAACTAGTTTCTCTGGGGAGGATATAAAGGGGTTTAACCCGATACAAACTAGTCTCTCTGGGGAGGATATAAAGGGATTTAACCCGATACAAACTAGTCTCTCTGGGGAGGATATAAAGGGGTTTAACCCGATACAAACTAGTCTCTCTGGGGAGGATATAAAGGGGTTTAACCCGATACAAACTAGTCTCTATATAAAGGGGTTTAACCCGATACAAACTAGTCTCTCTGGGGAGGATATAAAGGGGTTTAACCCGATACAAACTAGTCTCTCTGGGGAGGATATAAAGGGGTTTAACCCGATACAAACTAGTCTCTCTGGAGAGGATATAAAGGGGTTTAACCCGATACAAACTAGTTTCTCTGGGGAGGATATAAAGGGGTTTGACCCGATACAAACTAGTCTCTCTGGGGAGGATATAAAGGGATTTAACCCGATACAAACTAGTCTCTCTGGGGAGGATATAAAGGGGTTTAACCCGATACAAACTAGTCTCTCTGGGGAGGATATAAAGGGGTTTAACCCGATACAAACTAGTCTCTCTGGGGAGGATATAAAGGGGTTTAACCCGATACAAACTAGTCTCTCTGGGGAGGATATAAAGGGGTTTAACCCGATACAAACTAGTCTCTCTGGGGAGGATATAAAGGGCTTTAACCCGATACAAACTAGTCTCTCTGGGGAGGATATAAAGGGGTTTAACCCAATACAAACTAGTCTCTCTGGGGAGGATATAAAGGGGTTTAACCCGATACAAACTAGTCTCTCTGGGGAGGATATAAAGGGGTTTAACCCGATACACACTAGTCTCTCTTGGGAGGATATAAAGGGGTTTAACCCAATACAAACTAGTCTCTATATAAAGGGGTTTAACCCGATACAAACTAGTCTCTATATAAAGGGGTTTAACCCGATACAAACTAGTCTCTCTGGAGAGGATATAAAGGGGTTTAACCCGATACAAACTAGTCTCTATATAAAGGGGTTTAACCCGATACAAACTAGTCTCTCTGGGGAGAATATACAGGGGTTTAACCCGATACAAACTAGTCTCTCTGGAGAGGATATAAAGGGCTTTAACCCGATTCAAACTAGTCTCTCTGGGGAGGATATAAAGGGGTTTAACCCGATACAAACTAGTCTCTCTGGGGAGGATATATAGGGGTTTAACCCGATACAAACTAGTCTCTCTGGGGAGGATATAAAGGGGTTTAACCCGATACAAACTAGTCTCTATATAAAGGGGTTTAACCCGATACAAACTAGTCTCTCTGGAGAGGATATAAAGGGGTTTAACCCGATACAAACTAGTCTCTCTGGGGAGGATATAAAGGGGTTTAACCCGATACAAACTAGTCTCTCTGGGGAGGATATAAAGGGGTTTAACCCGATACAAACTACTCTCTCTGGGGAGGATATATAGGGGTTTAACCCGATACAAACTAGTCTCTCTGGGGAGGATATAAAGGGGTTTAACCCGATACAAACTAGTCTCTATATAAAGGGGTTTAACCCGATACAAACTAGTCTCTCTGGAGAGGATATAAAGGGGTTTAACCCGATACAAACTAGTCTCTCTGGGGAGGATATAAAGGGGTTTAACCCGATACAAACTAGTCTCTCTGGGGAGGATATAAAGGGGTTTAACCCGATACAAACTAGTCTCTCTGGGGAGGATATAAAGGGGTTTAACCCGATACAAACTAGTCTCTATATAAAGGGGTTTAACCCGATACAAACTAGTCTCTCTGGGGAGGATATAAAGGGGTTTAACCCAATACAAACTAGTCTCTCTGGGGAGGATATAAAGGGGTTTAACCCGATACAAACTAGTCTCTCTGGGGAGGATATAAAGGGCTTTAACCCGATACAAACTAGTCTCTCTGGGGAGGATATAAAGGGGTTTAACCCGATACAAACTAGTCTCTCTGGGGAGGATATAAAGGGGTTTAACCCGATACAAACTAGTCTCTCTGGGGAGGATATAAAGGGGTTTAACCCGATACAAACTAGTCTCTCTGGGGAGGATATAAAGGGGTTTAACCCGATACAAACTAGTCTCTCTGGGGAGGATATAAAGGGGTTTAACCCGATACAAACTAGTCTCTCTGGGGAGGATATAAAGGGGTTTAACCCGATACAAACTAGTCTCTCTGGGGAGGATATAAAGGGGTTTAACCCGATACAAACTAGTCTCTCTGGGGAGGATATAAAGGGGTTTAACCCGATACAAACTAGTCTCTCTGGGGAGGATATAAAGGGGTTTAACCCGATACAAACTAGTCTCTCTGGGGAGGATATAAAGGGGTTTAACCCGATACAAACTAGTCTCTCTGGGGAGGATATAAAGGGGTTTAACCCGATACAAACTAGTCTCTCTGGGGAGGATATAAAGGGGTTTAACCCGATACAAACTAGTCTCTCTGGGGAGGATATAAAGGGGTTTAACCCGATACAAACTAGTCTCTCTGGGGAGGATATAAAGGGGTTTAACCCGATACAAACTAGTCACTCTGGGGAGGATATAAAGGGGTTTAACCCAATACAAACTAGTCTCTCTGGGGAGGATATAAAGGGGTTTAACCCGATACAAACTAGTCTCTCTGGGGAGGATATAAAGGGGTTTAACCCGATACAAACTAGTCTCTCTGGGGAGGATATAAAGGGCTTTAACCCGATACAAACTAGTCTCTCTGGGGAGGATATAAAGGGGTTTAACCCGATACAAACTAGTCTCTCTGGGAGGATATAAAGGGGTTTAACCCGATACAAACTAGTCTCTCTGGAGAGGATATAAAGGGGTTTAACCCGATACAAACTAGTTTCTCTGGGGAGGATATAAAGGGGTTTAACCCGATACAAACTAGTCTCTCTGGGGAGGATATAAAAGGGTTTAACCCGATACAAACTAGTCTCTCTGGGGAGGATATAAAGGGGTTTAACCCGATACAAACTAGTCTCTCTGGGGAGGATATAAAGGGGTTTAACCCGATACAAACTAGTCTCTCTGGGGAGGATATAAAGGGGTTTAACCCGATACAAACTAGTCTCTCTGGGGAGGATATAAAGGGCTTTAACCCGATACAAACTAGTCTCTCTGGGGAGGATATAAAGGGGTTTAACCCGATACAAACTAGTCTCTATATAAAGGGGTTTAACCCGATACAAACTAGTCTCTCTGGGGAGGATATAAAGGGGTTTAACCCGATACATTCCAATAAGATGGTGCATAAAACATGAAACTACAAACACACCAAAAAAACACATACAACATGAGTCTCCTATTCACCTTCTCCTCCCGCTACCCCCACAGTCCCCTCATCCAGACACGAGAGAGAGAGAGAGAGAGAGAGAGAGAGAGAGAGAGAGAGAGAAGGTGTAGAAGTGACAGCTCTTGCTTGTTCAACTGAGTGTGAGGTGTCCAGGCTGCCTGTCAATCTGACAGCTGAGAGAGAAGTTCTGGAGATGACAGCTCATCCCGTCCGCTCCACTCACTCTCCCTATCTCTCTCTCTCATTCTCCCCCCTCCCTTTCCACTCTCTCTCTCCCCTCTCTCTCGCTATTTCCCTCACTCACACATGCCGCCAACCACAATGTGACTTTTGCAGCCTCGGCAGCTGCCACCCTTCCTACGCTGATCATCAAAAACGTAGGAGTGATAGAGAAAGAGAACCAGAAATATCAAATAAAAAGGAGGGAAAGAAAGAAAAACAATGTGTGTAAAACAGTGTAATCAATGTTTATTAGGGTGGCCTGGCCCTGTCATGTGGAAGGGGCCACAGCCACATATTAACGTGATAAGACAATTAAAACCATTATGGTATTACACTGCCTATTGTCAAGAAGATCACAAATTACACTGTGCTGTGGAGGGAGTGAGGGGGCGAGAGAGAGAGAGGGAATGGAGAAGAAGAAACTCCACCATCGGCATTTCACCAACATTCAGCCAGCAGAAAATGAGGTTAATGATGTCAGCCAATTAACGAGCTGTGTGAATAAAAAACACAAAGGGTTATGGGGGAATAGCTAAGGAGAGCCGAGTTGGTTTAACAAATGATACAACAGTAATCAACATAAGCCCAAGTAGGCCTACTCATTTTTAAAACTAACTGCACTCTGACTCAGACTCCTTATTTGCATTCATTTGAATGAAACAAACAGCAGGGAGAGATTTATGTCCACATTACTATCTGCTGTGGGTCCATTAGCCCAGCTAAATAATTCAAGCCATATGAATTGTGATCTGCAAAACAATCCCGTGAAAAATACATCTCTCTGTCAACAGATAATAGTGGATTCTACACTTTCAAAGACCGCGTTCTGCTTTCATCCTGGCGAAGGAATGAGAAGAAAAAAAACAGAACACTGACTAATCAAAGAAACAACTCAGAAGACACCAGAACATCTGTACAATTAAAGGTTCCCAGTGACGGCACACTTTGAAGACTACAAACAAATACTCCCCAAAATAACTAACAAAACGAATGAATCCTACAGCAGACTGCTTCTCTCTCAGGCTGACAGGGAGAGGAGAGGTAGCAGAATCTGGAGGGAGCCTTCACAGCACCCAGACGGATGGATGGTCTGTTTCCTCCGCCATGCCACAGAGAGAGAGGGAAGGAAAAAAAACAGAAGGGAAATCTGTTTCCTGTCATCTCCCATCTTGTCAGTCTCTGTTCAGACATCTTGCATCTTCCCCACCAGCTGTTTACTGGCCAGGCTGACAGATGGCTCCCTCGCTTTGAAATAGTTATTTCTCTCTCTCTCTCTCTCTCTCTCTCTCTCTCTCTCTCTCTCTCTCTCTCTCTCTCTCTCTCTCTCTCTCTCTCTCTCTCTCTCTCTCTCTCTCTCTCTCTCTCTCTCTCTCTCTCTCTCTCTCTCTCTCTCTCTCTCTCTCTCTCTCTCTCTCTCTCTCTCTCTCTCTCTCACTCACTCACTCACTCACTCACTCACTCACTCACTCACTCACTCACTCACTCACTCACTCACTCACAAAAGTTTTTGGCCTATGTCTGACCCTTTTGCAGTTTATGGACATGATTAAGCTGGCATGACACATGATAAGCAACTTGGAATATCGTTCTTCTAAGGACCTTCGTGAAAGGAAACATTTATGTATGCAAATACTGTATCTGTGTGTGTGACTGATTCAGTGTGTTTGACTGATTCAGTGTGTGTGACTGATTCAGTGTGTGTCCAGAACTGTTCCAGCCATCCTGCCAAGTCAGACGGATATCCAGCCAAGCTTAGCTCAGAGGGCGACAGGGAAAAGCATAGGATTGTTCTCCGGATAATGCCAGCATAACCTGCTTTTGCCAAACAGTTACACAAGTTTTCATTCAGACAAAAAGTGATTGTTTGGTTTCCCTACCCTAGCAGTCTGTGAGCATCTATCCTCACACTGATCTGCAGCATTCCCAACACTCTGACTGCCTGCCAGGGTGAGGTGATCCTGTGTGTGTGCGTGCTTGCCTGCCTGCCTGCCTGCCTGCATGTGTGTTGTCTGAGACTACAGAGGGCTCATTGAGCCCGGGTACAAGGCCCATGCAAGGTCAGAAGGCAGCTAAACTATGGGAACCATCACAGTGTCCAGTCATCCGGCAGGGAGAAACCGGAGCTGAGCTCAGCCCAGGACCCAGCAACAGACAGCCGACAGAGCAGGCATTCCAATGGGAATATCACTGTAATGAGCCCCGAGACTGGTTCCGTTTGAAAAGACTGAAGTGAGTGCTCCCTCTCTACCTGGCATACACCTTCACTGCAGCGGGCACAAAAGTTCTTAAAATGGTTTATGGGTTCTGTGATTTGAGACAGACAAAAAGGCATGCACACATTATATAGATATGGACTACAAATGTACACATTGGTGGTCATTAAAGGTGAGATGTAGCAGGCAGTGTTAGAGGGACTGGCAATTCCCGGTTGTCTGGGCATGCTGTCAATCACCCTGTCATACTCTCTTAGCCCATGTCCCTGGTGGCTGCACTGAGGGCCCAGCCAATCTCGCCTCTGTCATTGCTCAGTGATCCACACTCAGCCCATCCACTCTCCTCCAGAGAGAGAGAGAGAGAGAGAGAGAGGGAAAGTGTTACAGCAGAGCTGTTGTGTTTACATCCAGCAAATTAACACAAAAATGGCAGAGCGACATGTGATCCCGCTCTGAGCCCAGGCCAGACCCCTCCCCCCTGGGGCTGAGGAGGCCTGCAGCCCTCTCCATCTCACAGGAAGACAGGCCCAAAAGTACAGCAGAGAGAAGAGGCGAAGACACCAGCATTACCAAACATGGCTCTCAGTCACACACAGATACCAGTGAGAATGGTGTGACCTAACCTCCTAGTGTAGTTCAGTACTCACTTAGGGAAACAGTCATTTGTCATCTGCAATGAAGGCTGCTGCTACTACTGTAGCTATGAACTTGAAGCTCAGACAACTTTGTCATATTATAAAACATCATTGTAAACCAATGACATTGTGTAAGATCAGCTCTAAATTCCTTGGTGGTCTGGAAGAGGCTGCTGTGAGTAAGCGATCTAATCTAGAGTATGAATCTGATGGGTACATATAGTCAAATACTGACAATGCTAATCAGCCAACCACTGCTAACCTTCACAATTGTGAATAACGTAAAACAACAATGCTCTGACAAAGGAGCTTGTGTGAACATGACAGATTATTGAAGGGTTCTACTGTAAATGAACTTATTTGCATCACTTCACTAGAAAACAAAAACTAAATCCTTAAATCCAGACAGCTCAACTGTCAAAAATCTGCGTAGTTTCTAGAAAACACTGTTTCATCCCTGAGCTTATGTTGTCTGTCCTGTGGTAAGGCCTTTTGTTTGACAGGCGATGTGCGATACTTCCTCACTGTCTACTACACAGTACTGCCTTTGAAACATCTGGAACACTCTGGGACTTAACAGTAATCTCCTTGGCTAGCTACAGTCAGAAACACGGTCCTAGAACTGCAATAGTCTAAAATAAGTGTGCTGCTTTTCTGAAATGCTGTGTGCTTTACCACGGAGGATAGGGTGAGACGTTCTGTAAGCCTCTTACCAATTCTTCAGCTTTTAAGCAGAAATAAATTAAACTGGCTTGGCTAAACCGCTCCAATAAACTCTCATTAAATTCTGCCGAGCGTGGATTGGCTGGGATAAAGTTTCATACAGATAAACTCTTTCATTATTTGACAAGTCAACTTTGTGTTTTCAGGGGGTGGGGTGGGAGGGGGGGGTGCATTTTAGATCCTCTAAGCGAGGCATGCAAGTTATGAAGCAGAGAATGGTCAGTCATTAGTACCAGTTGTAGTGGAGGACTTGCATTCTTGAAGAGTATATGGGAAATTCCATGCTTAGACTCTTCACTTAAAAAGGTATGCCAAACAACAAACATTGATTTAAAAGTTTAAACAAACCTTACAACTCTAAGCACAAGGACTACTTTTACACTGAACATTTTACAAAAATACATTTACTGCAAGAACTGTGGCGATTTGGTAACAGAATTTTGGTCAAATATCCCTGACCACGTTTTCCCAAAAAATATAAAAAAAAATATCTGCTCTGAATTAAGATTTAAATACGTATGCAGAAAGAATGGGGTGTCAGCTATGACATGACACCTTGACTTTGGAAAAATATATGTTGGTATTTGAACTACAGTATTTGAAGTGGATTTACACCTGTGAACAGAATTGCGGTAACATAATTTCATCATCGGTCCCTGATCTGTACTACACAGAAATGCATAATTATGGATATGAATGTCATTCTCTTCATGTTGATGTATGCTAAATAGGTACACAAAAGGTAGAAATATGTAATATCCTCCTTTGCATGTTTGTGTATTAGTCTTGTAACCCTGCACAGTCGAACCTACGGGTTGAAAAGGGCAGATTTGGACACTGATACGCCCCTAAATTGGAACACAGTGGCTGTACAGTAACACGCTATGAATGAGGTCAGAGCTCAGGGTCTGTGCTTGACAGCTCTTTACAGGTTTTGACTGACAGCCATTCTGAACTTGTCACCGCATGTGACAAGACGTTTCCCCCATCCCTCCCGTTAATTAGGGAATTTTTGCAAATTTGTTGATGAACAAATGAAGGAAATGCTGTTAATTAAAAGGGATCAATGTATTTTGAAAAATGAGACGTTGAGGATTATAATAAATACCACTTTGATGTCATACAAGCAAGCCAGACACCTGTGAGTCCAAATGTGGTGTCCACCAGCTCCATATCATAAAACTCATGTCATATACAGTGTCGACGTTTATGATCACTATGTTTGATGTACAGTTCTGAACAGAAGGAACCAATTTTGGTCTATTATGAAGAACATTTGCCACACAACAAGCACCTGAATGCACTCATGACTCCTTTCTATGCTCACCAAAATGACAATATTTTTTATCTGAATTGCTTGTGAAACCCTAACACTGTAAGATAGTATTTTAGAACTTAACTAATCATGTTGGCAATAGAACAAGCTTTCAAATGACGGCCACCTGATCCAGATCGTGATTTATAAAAGGTCCATTTTTGGATTGCTTAAACAACAACAGTAACTGTGTGATGGTGGTGATGCAGGGTTGTGTTCCAAACAAAAGAACTACAAGTGTGCTTCCTCTAGCTCCTCAACGGCACAACTAGGAGAGCTCAAAAATGCACCTTATAGCTGAAGACTCTTCTTTGAGTCATAAAAGTGCATTGAAATGATTTAGGAACTGTGTACACTTTGCAGAGGTGTGTGGCCACTTGGAGACACCAGTAGTGTATTTTCAGATTTGGTTATCAACAAAAGCAGTGAAAAAGTACAGTTCACACTTGCTTTGACCACCAGATGACAGAAAGAGAAAGAAAACAGTTGAGTTGAAAGTAACAGAATGCCAGTGGAAGATGGCAGTGGAAGGGAAGACTGTAGCAGGTGACCCAACTGTGGTTTGTGACTACTCAACTGCAGTAAGTCCATTACAGACAATTACATTTCAGTATTTCCGTTACAGATTTTTTCAGAAATTCCGTTACAAATTTGGTAATATACTTTTCGAGTTTTAACCACTTAATAATTCATGAACCAAATAGATATCAGTAAAAACACTACAAGTAATTGGCTGGGATTGCTTGATTATGTTACAGTGCCTCATTGGGTCATTGGCTGATGGAACTGAGAGGCCCCAGTTGTGCTGCGTAAAGAACAATCTGTTACCTTTACTTGTTACTTCTGTGAACTTTCATAATCCTCCCTCATGAGGGAGAGAAATCAGAACATTTCTTAAAGATGTGTGGGTTTTTGGTAACGGAATTTCAAGGCACAGGCCAATGTTTCTTAAACTTACACAAGGCAAATAATGACTAAATATACACTACTGTTCAAAAATTTGGGGTCACTTAGAAATGTCCTTTTTGAAAAAAAAAAAGCAATTTTTTTGTCCATTAAAATCACATCAAATGGATCAGAAATACATTGTAGACATTGTTAATGTAAATGACTATTGTAGCTGGAAACGGCAGATTTTTTTATGGAATATCTACATAGACATAGAGGCCCATTATCAGCAAACATCACTCCTGTGTTCCAATGGCACATTGTATTAGCTAATCATTTTAAAAGGTTAATTGATCATTGGAAAACCCTTTTGCAATTAGAATTGCAATTTCGTAATTAGCACAGCTGAAAACTGTTGTACCGATTAAAAAAGCAATAAAACTGGCCTTCTTTCGACTAGTTGAGTATCTGGAGCATTTGTGGGTTCGATTACAGGCTCAAAGATTACAGAAAGAAAGATTTTCTTCTGAAACTCGTCATTCTATTCTTGTTCTGAGAAATGAAGGCTATTCCATGCGAGAAATTGCCAAGAAACTGAAGATCTCGTACAATGCTGTGAACTTCTCCCTTCACAGAACAGCGCAAACTGTCTCTAACCAGAATAGAAAGAGGAGTGGGAGGCCCCGGTGCACAACTGAGCAAGAGGACAAGTACATTAGAGTGTCTAGTTTGAGAAACAGACGCCTCACAAGTCCTCAACAGGCAGCTTCATTAAATAGTACCCACAAAACACGTCTCAACGTCAACAGTGAAGAGGCGACTCCGGGATGCTGGCCTTCTAGGCAGAGTTTCTCTGTTCAGTGTCTGTGTTCTTTTGCCCATCTTAATCTTTTCTCTTTATTGGCCAGTCTAAGATATGTATTTTTCTTTGCAACTCTGCCTAGAAGGCCAGCATCCCGGAGTCGCCTCTTCACTATTGACGTTGAGACTGGTGTTTTGTGGGTACTATTTAATGAAGCTGCCAGTTGACGACTTGTGAGGCATCTGTTCTCAAACTAGACAATCTAATGTACTTGTCCTCTTGCTCAGAGATTTAAGGTAATCCAAGATCTCGTCTTTCACTGCTTATACTTCCATGGTCAGTAGACCCTGAGGGAGAGAGCCAGTCTCTCCATAATGGAGGACTGTCCAACTATAGTTCCAGCCCACACCCCACTTAGCGGTTGGTATTGTCATTATAGTTATGATGCTCTACCTCCCTGTATTCTCCAACCATCCAACTCGGCCTGGCACACTGGCAGTAAATACAGAGGAGGATAAACGAGACACATTCTCTGTAATTATCCACATTAGAGCTGGAACCATCATATTGCTGGGTTTTTCCAGGTAAGTAAAATAATTTTCCTCATCTGTGAAACAGCTCAGGGATGTGATTAAACCTAGAGAGGGAGGGATAATAGAGGTGTAATAAAGTTTGAATAAGCTCAAATACAACAAGCACCAAGCAGGGAACATCATCCAACCAAGGGCAGGTATAATAACTGCCCGAGAGAGAGAGAGCTCTTACTATAGTTACATATGGCCGTGGGTGTGTAACAATGAATTAGCCCAGTGTAGTTAGTACAGGGCGCTGGTGCTCACTGCTCACCTTCTGTGGGCCCTGGCTGGAAGCAGAGCCAGGCCTCTGTAGGGTCTAGCTCCACAGCAGCTCAAAGAAACAAAGAGAAAGAGAGAACAAAGAGCCCACACAGAGAATAGAGCTACAGTACTCTCCTTCCTTCCACCACCTCCCCTTGTGGTCGACTCACCCACTCGACCCCTACAGCTCTGCATCCACCAGCTAGCCCACCTCCCATCACTCCGTCCCCGTCTCACTCACGTCAGAGTCCGGGGGAAAGGAAAACAGACAGTTAGTCAAACTACAGTGCTGCTGCTGAACCTGCTTGTTTAAGGTCAATTCCTATAAACACCGCTGAGGCCAGCTGTCAATCAAACAGACCTTTCTGCAGGACAGACAAGTCAGCCAGGAGCAAAAGAGGCAGTGGCGGCTAAGTATTTTCTTCAACGTTCATTACATGCGCACTTCCCCACACCCACAAACTCTCATGCTCATGCACACCACACATACACAGTACAGTATAGTATACAGAAAGCAAAAACACAGGGCAATAGGATTTCTTTTTAAATTGTTGAATATTTATATACTAAAACTCAATACGAGAGTAGGCTAATTTAGAGATCTCCACAATTCAACGAGTCCAGCAATCTGTCAAACTATGATATCTTTAATCCTACTCTCATGAAATATCTGGCACATACAGTGCCTTCAGAAAGTATTCATATTCTTGATTAATTCCATGTTGTGTTGTGTTACAGCCTGAATTAAAAATGTAATACATATTTTTTTCCACCCATCTACACACAACACCTCATAATGACAAAGTGAAAATGAATAGAAAAAGAAATAGAGAAATATCTCATTTACATAAGTATTTGCACCCGAGTCAATACATTGAAGCACCTTTGGCGGCGATTACCGCTTTGAGTCGTCTTGGGTATGTCTGTGTCAGCTTCTCATATCTGGGATTTGGGGATTTTCTCCCATTCTTCCCTGCAGATTTTCTCAAACTCTGTTATGTTAGATGGGGAGTGGCAGAGAAAAGCAATCTTCAATCTTTCCACATATTTTCAATGGGATTCAAGCCTGGGCTTTGGCCGGGCCACTCAAGGACTTTAACATTATTGTTCTGATGCCATTCCAGCGTTGCTCTGGCTGTATGCTTGGGGTCATTGTCCAGTTGGAATGTAAATCTTCACCCTAGTCTAAGGTCGTTTGAACTCTGTAGCAGATTCTCATCAAGGATTTGCCTGTATTTAGCTCCATTCATTGTTCCCTCTATTCTTACCAGTCTCCCAGTCCCTGTCACTGAATAGCATACCCATAGTATGATGCTGCCACCACCATGCTTCATGGTAGGGGTGCTGTTAGACAGGTGATGAGCTGTGCCTGGTTGTCTCCAGACATAGCACTTTGCATTCAGGCCAAAGAGTTACAATTTTGCCTCATCAGACAACAGAATATTTTGCCTTATGATCTCAGTCTTTCACATGCTTTTTTGCAAACTACAGGAGTACTGTTCTGCCTGGCCACTCCCATAAAGCCCAGATGGGAGAAGTCTGTACAGCACTTAAACCAATCTCAGCCAAGGAACTCTGTAGTTGTGTCAGAGTGGTCTTTGGGGTTCTTGGTTACCTCCCTGACTAAGGTCCTTCTTGCCCGGTTGCTCAGTTTGGTCAGACGGCCAGCTCTAGTTCAAGTCTGGGTAGTTCCATATTTTTTCAATTTCCTAATGATTGAGACCACAGTGGTCTTTTTTGACACTAGAACATTTTTTATACCCTTTCTCAGATATGCCTCATCACAATTCTCTGAGAGCTACAGACAGTTCCTTGTACTTCATGGTATAGTTTCTGTCTGACATGCACTGTCAACTCTGGGACCTTAAATAGACAGGTGTGTTTATTTCTAAATCATGTCCAATCAAGTTGTAGTGACATGGATTATCAAAGGATATTGGATGCACCTGAGCTCCATTTGGAATGTCATAGCAAAGGGGTGTGAATACTTATATAAATTTGATATTTCTGTATTTACTTTTCAATAAAATTGCAAAGATTTCTAAAAACATGTTGTCATTATGTGGTATTATGTGTAGATGGGTGAGAAACAAAAATATATTGAATCCATTCTGAATTCAGGCTGTAACACAAAATGTGAATAAGTCAGGTGGTACGAATCCTTTCTGAAGGCTCTGTATATCAGTACAGAAGTCTGAGCATCTCGTCTAGTCTCTTTCCGTCTCGGACCCTGGCATTTCTACCTCTTTCCTTAACCAAATGTGAGGTTAAAATGTTCACACTTGATTTTGTCTGACTAATGGAAGGAGGGCTGGTAAAGTGGAAATGAATTTAAACCCGGCTGGGCGGCTCGATGCAGTCATCCGGTTATGATGGTTCCCTTAACTAGTCTCCAGCATGGCGCAAGCAGAGGCTGTGCAGCGTAACGTTAAGGGTCGTGGGCAGAGGAGATGACCATGGTGGCGGTGAGGGTGGCAGTTCTGCCTGATTCCTCTGTCCAGTGTCTGTGTTCTTTTGCCCATCTTAAACTTGTATTTTTATTGGCCAGTCTGAGATGTGGCTTTTTCTTTGCAACTCTTCTTAGAAGGCCAGCATCCCGGAGTCTCCTCTTCACTGTTGACATTGAGACTGGTGTTTTGCGGGTACTATTTAATGAAGCTGCCAGTTGAGGACTTGTGAGGCGTCTGTCTCAAACTAGACACTAATGTATTTGTCTGATGAACTTGTTTTCAGCTGTGCTAACATAATTACAAAAGGGTTTTCTAATGATCAATTAGCCTTTTAAAATTATAAACTTGGATTAGCTATCACAACGTGGCATTGGAAAACAGGAGTGATGGTTGCTGATAATGGGCATCTGTACGCCTTTGCAGATATTCCATTACAAATCTGCCGTTTCCAGCTACAATAGTCATTTACAACATCAACAATGTCTGCACTGTATTTCTGATCAATTTGATGTTATTTTAAAGGACAAAAAAATATTGATTTTCTTTCAAAAACAAGGACATTTCTAAGTGACCCCAAACTTTTGAATGCTAATGTATATATATATATATATACTACCTGTCAAAAGTTTGGACACCTACTCATTCTATTTTCTACATTGTAGAATAATAGTGAAGATATCAAAACTATGAAATAAAACATATGGAATCATGTAGTAACCAAAAAATGTTCTTCAAAGTAGCCACCCTTTGCCTTGATGACAGCTTTGCAGATTCTTGAAATTCTCTCAACCAGCTTCACCTGGAATGCTTTTCCAACAGTCTTGAAGGAGTTCCCACATACAGTTGAAGTCGGAAGTTTACATTCACTTCTGTTGGAGTCATTAAAACTCGTTATTCAACCATTCCACAAATTTTTTGTTAAACAAACTATAGTTTTGGCAAGTTGGTTAAGACATCTACCTTGTGCATGACAAGTAATTTTTCCATCAATTGTTTACATACAGATTATTTCACTTATAATTCACTGTATCACAATTCCATTGGGTCAGAAGTTTACATACATTAAGTTGACTGTGCCTTTAAACAGCTTGGAAAATGCCAGAAAATTATGTAATGGCTTTATAAGCTTCTGATCGACTGAATGACATAATTTGAGTCAATTGGAGGTGTACCTGTGGATGTATTTCAAGGCCCACCTTCAAACTCAGTGCCTCTTTGCTTGACATCATGGGAAAATCAAAAGAAATCAGCCAAGACCTCAGAAAAAAAAATTGTGGACCTCCACAAGTCTGGTTCATCCTTGGGAGCAATTTCCAAACGCCTGAAGGTACCACTTTCATCTGTACAAACAATAGTACGCAAGTATAAACACCATGGGACCACGCAGCCATCATACCGCTCAGGAAGGAGACGCGTTCTGTCTCCTAGAGATGAACGTACTTTGGTGTGAAAAGTGCAAATCAATCCCAGAACAACAGCAAAGGACATTGTGAAGATGCTGGAGGAAACAGGTACAAAATCTATATCTATATCCACAGTAAAACGAGTCCTATATCGACATAACCTGAAAGGCCGCTTAGCAAGGAAGAAGCCACTGCTCCAAAAAAGTCAGACTACGGTTTGCAACTGCATAAGGGCACAAAGATCGTACATTTTGGAGAAATGTCCTCTGGTCTGATGAAACAAAAATAGAATTGTTTAGCCATAATGACCATCGTTATGTTTGGAGGAAAAAGGGGGGGCTTGCAAGTTGTAGAACACCATCCCAACCGTGAAGCACAGGGGGTGGCAGCATCATGTTGTGGGGGTGCTTTGTTGCAGGAGGGACTGGTGCACTTCACAAAATAGATGGCATCATGAGGTAGGAAAATAATGTGGATATATTGAAGCAACGTTTCAAGACATGAGTCAGAAAGTTAAAGCTTGGTCGCAAATGGGTCTTCCAAATGGACAATGACCAAAGTTGTGGCAAAAGGACAACAAAGTCAAGGTATTGGAGTGGCCATCACAAAGCCCTGACCTCAATCCTATAGAAAGTTGTAGGCAGAACTGAAAAATCGTGTGTGAGCAAGGAGGCCTACAAACCTGACTCGGTTACACCAGCTCTGTCAGGAGGAATGGGCCAAAATTCCCCAACTTATTGTGGGAAGCTTGTGGAAGAGTACCCGAAACGTTTGACCCAAGTTAAACTATTTAAAGGCAATGCTACCAAATACTAATTGAGTGTATGTAAACTTCTGACCCACTGGGAATGTGATGAAAGAAATAAAAGCTGAAATAAATCACTCTCTCTACTATTATTCTGACATTTCACATTCTTAAAATAAAGTGGTGATCCTAACTGACCCAAGACAGGGCATTTTTAACTAGGATTAAATGTCAGGAATTGTGAAAAATTGAGTTTAAATGTATTTGGCTAAGGTGTATGTAAACTTCCGACTTCAACTGTATGCTGAGCACTTATTGGCTGCTTTTCCTTCACTCTGCGGTCCAAATCATCCCAAACCATCTCTCCCCAAATTCGATCTTGTCTAATTGTTGCAACTCCCCAACGGGTTGGGAGGCGAAGATCAAGTCATGCATCCTCTAAAACATGACACGCCAAACTGTGCTTCTTAACACCCGCCCGCTTAACCAGGACCAATGTGTTGGCGGAAACACTGTTGAACTGACGACCGGGGTCAGCCTGTCGGCACCAGGCCTGCCACATGGAGTCACTAAAGCGCAATGAGCCAAGTAAAGCCCCCCCGGCCAAACCGTCCCCTAACCCAGATGACGCTGGGCCAATTGTGCGGCGCCCTATGGGACTCCCGATCACAGCCGGTTGTGATACCGCCCGGGATCAAACCCAGATCTGTAGTGACGCCTCTAGCACTGCGATGTAGTGCCTTAGACTGCTGCGCCACTCTGGAGGCCCCTCATTTCTTATGGATATTTCCATCTCTGTCCATGAAACCACTTGCATGTAGAATGGTATTTTCGGCAATATCCATTGTTCTTAACTGACTTGCCTAGTTAAATAAAGGTTAAATAAATAAAAAGTATATATATTAATTGATATGGCGTATACCTCCACCACACTACTTTGATACGTATCAGTGGGGATTAAGAAGTGAGTATATGCAATGCCCACTGAAAAATAAGTGGGTTTATGTTCAGCATTAAATCTTCAACACCTTGCCACCACACAGGAGAGGTTCATGCCCTAGCTGTAGATGTGAGAGATTGAAATTGGATGAAAGTGGGATCAATATAAATAAATAAATACAATTCAAGCTATGGACACATATCTCAAGCCAAAATTCCTGTGGGCAAAATTACATAATCCATATCCCTATTTAGCCCCACTTTTCACATTTCCTAACATGTTAAAATCTGAATTTAAAACACAGCCTTGAGAGAGACATTAAAAAAGCATAGAATATTCATGGTCTCAAAAGGCTGGTAAGACATTATGTTGAATAAAGTATGAGCAACTTAAATAATAAAGACATGCCTCTCCCCTGTGTTGTCAAAGCAGGATTGTCAGCAACAACAAAGTGTGCCAAACATCCCACTAGGGACATAAAAGTTATGGCTATATGCTAAAGGTCAAAAGCTAAGCACTACATTTGGCCAGAAACCAATAAGAAGAAAACCAAAAACCAACAGCTCATCAACTTACCTTTTCATTGTATTTGAACTTGACATAGAACCAACTGGACTTGATCATCCTGCCTCCGTCTGCTGTCCCTGGATGATTCAGTGTGCCGACAGGAAGGGAACAAGTCAATAAGTATTTTCCAAAAGGAATCACACAGCAACAGTGACACAATAAGTCACACAGCTAGAAAACAGCCAAAGCAGCAGCTTCTTCTTTCTCCTGCTTCTGTTCTTTCTCCTCTATGCTTCCCCCGTTTCTCTCACTCCCTTTCTCTCTCTCTGGTGTGGTGTGCACGGTATGCAGTGAGTGTGTGTGGTGCAGCAGGCTTGGCAGGCTGACAGGACCTCTCCTCAGATGGACTTCAGCTGTGTACATCACTAGTAGCAGATGGCAGTAAGAAGGGCGTTCTGTCCTATTCCTGTCCTCGACTGACTACACACATTAATGTACCAACCTCCTCCTCTCTGCCCAACCCCCCTCTCTCTCCCCTCTCTCTCTCTCCCTTCCCTCAACCTCTTAATCTTCCTTCTTCATTCAACATATTTTTTTCTCTCTCCTTGGCTCTCTGTTTTATGCCCTATGTAACAGAGCTCTTTCTTTCTAACCTCATTAAAGCCCTTTCTTGATCTTTCCCTGTAGTTGCTGCACTCCTCATATGAATAAAGTATAGTATCTTTGTGATTTCTCCATAGATCTCTAGCAAGGCATTTTACATTTGTTAAAAAAAAAAGAAAAGAAGCTGACCCCGTTTAGTCGACTGGTCGATTGTTTGGTCGATAGGCTGTTGGTCGACCAAGATTTCTTTAGTCGAGCAGACGCAATTATTTATTTATTTTTCATGGTGCACAAGACACGTGTCTGATTTGCGCCTGTCTGAGTGGACTAATCCATTACCAAGGATCTCTCTGTACTTTGCACTGTTCATCTGTCCCTCGATCCTGACTAGTCTCCCAGTCCCTGCCACTGAAAACAGCATGATTTTGCCACCACCATGCTTCACCGTAGGGATGGTGCAAGGTTTCTCTAGATGTGACGCTTGTTATTCAGGTCAAGGAGTTCAAACTTGGTTTCATCAGACCAGAAAATCTTGTTTCTTATGGCCTGAGTACTCCAAGCGGGCTGACATGTGCCTTTTACTGAGGAGTGGCTTCTGTCTGGCCACTCTACCAATAAGGCCTGATTGGTGGGGTGCTGCAGAGATGGTTGTCCTTCTGAAAGGTTCTCCCATCTCCACAGAGGACCTCTGGAGCTCTGTCAGAGTGACCATCGGATTCTTGGTCACCTCCCTGACCAAGATCCTTCTCCACCAATTGCTCGGATTGGCCGGTCGGCAGCTCTAGGAAGAGATTTGGTGGTTCCAAACTTCTTCAATTTAAGAATGATGAAGGCCACTGTGTTCTAGGGGACCGTCAATGCTGCAGAAATGTTTTGGTACCCTTCCCCAGATCTGTGCCTCAACAAAATCCTGTCTCGGAGCTCTACAGACAATTATTTTGACCTCATGGCTTGGTTTTTGACCTGACATGCACTGTCAACTGTGGGAGCATATATAGACAGGTGTGTGCCTTTCCAAATCATGTTCAATCAATTGAATTTACCGCAGGTAAAGGATGATCAATGTAAACAGGATGCACCTGAGTTCAATTTTTGTCTCATAGCAAAGGGTCTGAATACTTATGTAAATATGGTATTTCTGTTTTTTATGTTTAATACATCTGATTTAAAAAATGAAATCCTGTTTTCGCTTTGCCATTATGGGGTATTGTGTGTAGACATTTAATCCATTTTAAAATAAGGCTGTGACGTAACAAAATGTGGAAAAAGTCAAGGGGTATAAATACTTTCTGAATGTACTGTATGTAGTTGATGTTATTCAAATACTTAGGGTGTGTCTGTCTACAGTATACATGGAAAAATAAGTTTAAACATTTCGACCAATCGATTGGTCGAAAGAACAGGACGGCTCTCTGTCGACCAAGATTTGCTTTTGTCGGGGACAGCCCTAATTCAGACTATTGAACAACTGCGTCCAGCAGTACATATTCAGTCAACGGCTGTCATGGACATATCAGATCAGATTAAGTTAAACTTTGATCCTCCAGACACGTTCTTATAATTTAAACTTTCAAAAAAGTCAAAAGGAAAAGTCATTATTGCTCTACTGTCCACTATGCCATCTTCAAACACCATACAAGCATTGAGGGAATGGGTTATGACGAGCCAGCCCCACTAGTCTTCTCTATACTGTAGGAGGAAGAGAAGAAGAGGTCTAAAAATGGCCACATACACATAGCTCAGATGGGGCCAGCGGGCCACCCTGGTTGTGTTTACATTCTGTCAATCTCCTTAGTAGCACACCAGGTCAGGATCACACACACACTGCTGCATTGTGTATAGAATTATGTCATCTGGGACAGTGGTGTGAAATATCAGAGCTATATTAGGGTGATCCCAGAGGAATTATCCACATTTTGCAACCCAACAAGTAACAGCAACACGTCTATTGAAAAGCAATCCATCCATCGCTACACAGAAATAGCTTATGTTGCTACAAACATGATGAATGAATCATAACCAAAATGAGTTATTATCCACGGAGAACCAGAGAGGCATTATTTGGGACAAGATAGGATGCATTGCCGTGAAAGACAGTACATAGTATTTTAAAGCAGTTTCAAGTTCCCAGGTATAAAAGCCAAATATAAATTGCAATGTTGTAAAGAAAAGGCTAACAATGTGTTACAATGTGTTATATGTTACAGCAATAAGCACACTCAGACCCAAAATGTGGGTTCACTTGGGGCAATACCCTCACCAGGCTCCAACGTTTAAAGACAAATTCATCTTCAAGGGACTAATTTTCTCTCCAGACTGCAAAAACAAACAAATGAAGCATAAACACATGTAAAGTATACACACGGTTTGGGTTCCATTTCAAGGCCTACGCAGCGAATTCTTGTCAGGTGGGCTTATGTCATCACTGGGGATGCTATAAACACAGTAAAACACAATCTGCACATTTATACAGGGGGAGGGGTGTGAGTATAACCCCAGGACCCCCTCAGGCTGTGCTGTGTTGGCTCCTCATCCAGACCTCGTGTCGTGCACAGGGAGTCCACGGTGCCTGTAATGCTTAGTGACAGTCTGCCTGCCTCCCTGCCCGCTCCCTTCCCACATACACATGCACACGCTTGGCTGTATGCCCCACGGCCAGCACTGTGCCTGAATCACCAGAGAACAACAAAACCCACAGCACCCCATTCCATCCACAGCCTGGTGTGCATTAGCAAAAGAGTAGAGCATGATGCACAACAACAACAACAGAGAGAGAAAACACAGAAAACACAGAGCATGGACCATGCTGTTAGTCTGTAGAATAGTTTTACTCTGTTAGTGCGTGTGAGTGTAATGAGCATTTGCTGTAGATATCAAAAGGTTATCTACAGCCGCTTTTGGGATTTTAGCTTAACAATTAAACACATCATGAAATAAGATCATTAAAATTGAATTTAGTAGAATCATGTGAGAAAGAACAGAACATTGTTTAATGCATGGCTCAGTACACCGAGCACTACAGTACACTGCTGCCTGATGGGGTATGAGATGAGGAAAATCTAAACCTGGTAAAATCATGCCATTCTGTGCTATGAGAAGTATGTTTTCTTTCTCATCTGTTCCCTGAAAAATGCCTTCATCCCAGGGGCCCAACAGAGGAACCAAGGAGAGGAGCTGCTTAGAAGGCTGAGAGAGGAGGCCCCAAGCTGTCTGCCTAACTATACAGATGCCTCCCAGCTGGAGGCACACAATCTCCTGCAGTGGGAGAGAGAGAAAGAGAGAGCACAATCTCCTGGAGAGAGAGAAAGAGAGAGCACAATCTCCTGGAGAGAGAGAGAGTGTGTGTGTGTGTGTGTGTGTCTCCCCAGTCCCCACACACTCAGCCAGCGCCTTGGGCACGCTAACAGGATTACACAGGGGGGGGGGGGGGGGGGGGGGTCGCTCTCCTCTCCTTTCTCAGCTACATCAGCCCAGATGTTCCAGAGTCCTCCACTACAAAGCCTGAGCCCCGGCTACAATTTTCCGCTAAACCTGCTGCCTGCCGTGGAAGACGACGAAGAAGAAAAAAGCCTCTTCCTCCAACCCAAAGCCCCTCATGCACAAACTTCCCCTTCACTTCCCTAAATGCTTTTAGTGGTTCCTTTAATCTTTTAAGCTCTCTGGGGGCTAATGTAGCGGTACTCTATCGAAAGTAACATATCCTCTTACATAATCAAGCCGGGGGAAAAAGAGAAGGGGGGAGAGAAAAAGACAGAGGGGGGAATAGGAAGAAGGGATTTCTTCAAACGCACAACACTACAACACCCATTTGCTACATTTCCGATTCCTTCCTCTCTGGCCGCCCAGGGCTGTTACCTGGCTCGTCGATGGTTAGGGGTGATACAGAGAGATATTCATTAAGAATCATTGTGTGAGTGCAGAGCTTAATGAGACTTGAGCGTGCATGTTAAGCAGGTCCAGACCCAACTCTCTACGACTGAGCTGTTTAATGTAGCTGCACGCACCGGGAGGAAGTGGCCTGCTATGGCACGGCAGGGCACAGGATGGGGTTATGTTGTTTCCTCTCTTCCAGTTATTTCCTTCCCCTCCCCAGGCTCTGCACAAAGGGATCTTCCGGCTACTACTGATATTAGCGTACTGCAGCCCCTCTCTGATGGCTAGATAACAGGGAGAGACAGGGGACTGAGCCAGAGACAGGGCCCACTCAGAAAATCTAGTTATACCCCTGTCCTCTCTTCTAACGTACAGGATTAGGGCATGAGTCCGCCCTGGCAAAGACGACTTGCTGTAAGCACTGGCATTAAGCTTCTTGAGGTTTCCTCTTCTGGGTAAAGCCCACTGAGGCTGTAGAGAGAGAGCATTACTAACATGGTGGTGGACTATCCCTAAACAGGAAAGGACAACAAAACACAAATCACTAGCAGACTGGCTCTGACTAGATCAGCAGAAAGAATCTGCAGTATCCATAGTGGTTGTGCATCATCACCATAGAATCAGCGCACCCCTGTCTGCCATGATGTCCCCATCTGCTTCAACCTGAGTGCTTGGCCCTGTGCTCCAGTCCATGCTGCTGTTTTCCGTGTCCTGCTGTGCCACCCTGGCTTGCATGATGATAGTGACCTGTCCTGACTCCTGTCAGAGAGGCAGCAGTGCAGTGAGCCATGGCGTGAGGCTGTCTGCCCTCCTGCCTACCTCCCAGAGAGCAGTTAGTACCAGCTCTGGTAATGGCACTGCTTCCCCTGCCTCCCAGTCTCACATTTGACTGAGAGAGCGAGCGGATGTCGTGACTGAAAGAAAGTGTTACACAATCGACAATCTCTGTAACTGCTCTAACAAGCCAGGGTGTGTGTGTGTGTGTGTGTGTGTGTGTGTGTTCGAGCAGATAGAGCACACATTTGAGTGTGCTAAGGTGGGAGCGGAGGGCAAATAGACTGTAAGTGATGTGAGCTTGGCTCAATCTCTGGGAAAATGTATCCTATTAATGTTTAGTTGAGTGGGCAAGACACTCTTGGCCCTCTGGAGCTGTGAAAATGTCACGCTCTGCTCCCCTTCTCAGTTCTCACACAACCAACCACTGCTAAGGAACAGCACCTAGAGCTCTGAGATCTACATTCACTTAAATCAAGCCTAGCTTCATTAGCATATCATAATGATGATTATTAATCGCGTCATAACACCATTACATTGAAACATTCAGGAGATAAAGGTGCTCAAAGTTGACCCATTTTGCATACCCCACCATACCATGAGTGTGTCCAGTGATGAGGACATGGATAAGTTTGATATCATTTAAAAGCTCACAAACAGGGTTGTCAAAATATTGTATTATTTCTTTTAAAAAAATATACAACTTAAACTCTAACGTAAATGATCTAAAAACACAAAGTCCAATTTCTTTCATATTCGCATAATGTTGTAGCTTCGACCCTATTACACATCATCTGAGGTTTTTGTGTTGTGCCCGTCATCAATTGAGACACAACATGCTCTTGAATACACGGTGGGTGTCACTTAAATCATAGAAATATATTTCATAGAATGAACTACCACAAAGACGACTGCCAGTCCACCCACTGCTGAATATGAACTTAAATGGCCATCCCTATTCTATTATCTATCATTTCTTATGGGGGATTGACAGTATAATTTAAAACAACAGATTTTCCCATTCAAGTCGACATTCTTGAATTTGTGGCACTCCAACCATATTTAATGGTACCATTTGAATGTTCAAATGTACATTTTATTCCCACTATTCTTTTAGTATATTTATCAGCATGACACCCACCCTGTATTCAAATCAAATCAAATCAAGGTTTATTTGTCACGTGCGCCGAATACAACCTTTCAGTGAAATGCTTACTTACAGGCTCTAACCAATGGGGCCAAAAAAAGGTATGTGTGTGTGAGTGTGTGTGTGTGTAGGTAAGTAAAGAAATAAAACAACAGTAGAAAGACATTTGAAAAAAGAGTAGCAAGGCTATATACATACACCTGTTAGTCAGGCTTATTGAGGTAGTATGTACATATAGGTATCGTTAAAGTGACTGTGCATATATGTTGAACAGAGAGTAGCAGAAGCGTAAAAAGAGGGGTTGGCGGGTGGTGGGACACAATACAGATAGCCCTATTAGCCAATGTGCTGGAGCACTGGTTGGTCGGGCCAATTTAGGTAGTATGTACATTAATGTATATTTAAAGTGACTAAGCATATAAGATAAACAGAGAGTAGCAGCAGCGTAAAAGAGGGGTTGGGGGGGCACACAATGCAAATAGTCCAGGTGTTACCTGTTCAGGAGTCTTATGGCTTGGGGGTAAAACTATTGAGAAGCCTTTTTGTCCTAGACCTGGCACTCCGGTACCGCTTGCCATGTGGTGGTAGAGAGAACAGTCTATGAATGGGGTGGCTGGGGTCTTTGGCCATTTTTAGGGCCTTCCTCTGACACCGCCTGGTGTAGAGGTCCTGGATGGCAGGCAGCTTTGCCCCAGTGTTGTACTGAGCCGTACGCACTACCCTCTGAAGTGCCTTGCGGTCGGAGGCCGAGCAATTGCCGTACCAGGCAGTGATGCAACCTGTCAGGATGCTCTCGGTGTTGCAGCTGTAGAAACTTTTGAGGATCTCAGGACCCATGCCAAATCTTTTTAGTTTCCTGAGGGGGAATAGACTTTGTCGTGCCCTCTTCACGACTGTCTTGGTGTGTTTGGACCAATCTAATTTGTTGTTGATGTGGACACCAAGGAATTTGAAGAGCATGTTGTGTCTCACATGCTGGCGGGCACATTTGCGATTATGATTAAAAAAAAAAAAAATTATGTGTTTTTAGGTATCTGATGTTAACGGTTAAAAGATTACAATTTCAATTTTTCTCCAGAAATGACCAAATAGTTTGACAACCCTGTTTGTAAGCTTTTAAACAATCAATCTCAACCGTATCTTTTCCAGTGATGAAGACGGATGTCTCATGGTATGTTGGGGTATAAATAAATAAATACAATTAAAATGGTGGGGTATACAAAAAGGGTCAACTTTGAGCACCTTTATCTCTTGGCATTCAGGTCCAAAGTAACTTTCTGAGCACTTATACAATTGGCAAATATACAGTACATTCAAATATTATTCAGGCCATATTTCCACATTCTGTTAAGTTACAGCCTTATTCTAAAACGTGTCAAATTATTTTCCCCCCTCATCAATCTACACACAATACCCCATAATCATGAAGCAAAAAACACATTTTTAGAATTTTTGCAAACGTATTAAGAACAAAAAACTGAAATAACTTATTTACGTAAGTATTCAGACCCTTTGCTATGATACTTGAAATTGAGTTCAGGTGTATCCTGTTTCTATTGCTCATTCTTGAGATGTCTCCACAACTTGATTGGAGTCCACCTGTGGTAAATTCAATTGATTGGACATGATTTGGAAAGGCACACAGTTGTCTATATAAGGTCTCACAGTAGACAGTGCATGTCAGAGAAAAAAACAAGCCATGAGGTCAAAGGAAATGTCAGTAGAGCTCCGAGACAGGATTGTGTCAAAGCACGAAACATTTCTCCAGCATTGAAGGTCCCCAGGAGCACAGCAGCCTCCATCATTCTTAAATGAAAGACGTTTGTAACCACCAAGGCTCTTCCTAGAGCTGGCCACCCGGCCGAACTGAGCAATCAGGGGAGAATGGCCTTTGTCAGGGAGGTGACCAAGAAACCGATGGTCACACTGACAGACCTTCAGAGTTCCTCTGTCGAGATGGGAGAATCTTCCAGAAGGAGAACCATCTCTGCAGCACTCCACCAATCAGGTATTTATGGTGGAGTGGCCAGACTGAAGCCTTTCCTTAGATAAAGGCTCACGACAGCCCACTTGGGAGTTTGCCAAAAGGCACCTAAAGTCTCTGAGACCATGAGAAATAAGAATCTCTGGTCTGATGAAACTAAGATTTAACTCTTTGGCCTGAATGCCAAGCGTCATGTCTGGAGGAAACCTGGCACCATCCCTATGGTGAAGAATGGTGGTGGCAGCATCATGCTGTGAGGATGTTTAACAGTGGCAGGGACTGGCAGACTAGTCAGGATCGAGGGAAATATGAACGGAGCAAAGTACAGAGAGATCCTTGATGAAAACCTGAACCTCATAAGTCCACATTCCAACAGGACAACTAAGCACACAGCCAAGACAACACAGGAGTGGCTGGGGACAAGTCTCTGAATGTCCTTGAGTGGCCCAGCCAGAGCCAGGACATGAACCCGATCAAACATCTCTGGAGAGACCTGAAAATAGCTGTGCAGCGACGCTCCCCATCCAACATGACAGAGCGTGAGAGGATCTGCAGAGAAGAATGGGAGAAACTCCCCAAATACATGTGTGCCAAGCTTGTAGCGTCATACCCAAGATGACTGTTTTTTATTTTCAATAAACTTGCAAAAATACTACAAACTGTGTTTGCTTTGTCATTATAGGGTATTGTGTGTAGATTGATGAGGGGAAAAAACGATTTAATCCATTTTAGAATAAGACTGCAATGTAACAAAATGTGGAAAAAGTCAAGGAGTCTGAACACTTTCCGAATGCACCGTCTATGGAGGGTTTTGTTCAAATCAAAAGGGGTGCGGTCAAAAAGGGATTGGATTTAAATGGATTTACCTTACTGTCTTACTATCAGTATCCTTTCCTTACACTTCCTTTACATGTAAAAAAACAAGGCAACAGTAAACACGTTTCCCCCACGAATGATGCAGCTCCCCCCTTGGGACAATTAGTGATAACAATTCAACCTCAAACGGGACAGGAGATTTTCTTGTTCAATGTTTGGAATTTCAGTTGATTACTATAGCGCCCCCCTTGGGTCTATCAATTTTGTAAATGCTGGATCTCCATGGCAAGACGCATCATTCATTCAAGTTTCTTCAAAGTCGGGCCAGTAGTGTCTGAGATATTGCGTGGGTTAGCTAGACTAATTTCCTTGAGCATGTGCGCCAAATTTCAGCACTCTGAGTCAAAAGGATCAAGAGATATAAACATGTGCTTGTTATAGTGGTACCGTGTGGACAATATGAATGTTCTTGCATATGTTGAGTCTTGACAGTGTTTGCAAGATGTGTACCAAATCCTTGATTGATTTATATGCATTTATGTGCCAGACAACACCCACATGAATTTTTATTAGTCAATAAGCCATGCGGTCTTAGGTACTAGTCTTGAAAATATTGCATTGATAGACCTTTGTCCATAGATAACACATATCAAGTTTTGTGCAGATCGGTCATTAGGTGCCAGAAGAGTAGCATTGTAAGTGTTTTTCACAAAATTCAAAATGGCGGAAAATTCATCATGGTGGACCTTACAGGTCCCTGAGGCAAATATGTTACTTGTGAGTAGCGGGACCTATGTACCGAATTTCATGACTTTAGGTAAAACTGGGTGAGGGGCGTGACATTTCAAAGTTAATATTTTCAATCTGTTGTTATAACGCCACCATCTGGCTGATCAGCGTAATCTCTATGGATCTCTATGGCAAGCCACATCATTTACCCAAGTTTCGTAAAAATCGGGCCAGTGCTGTCTGAGATATCGCTTGTGACTAATGTACGAACGAACATACAAACGAACGGAGACAGATACACAGTCCCCTCTCCGATTTCATCGCGGGGGACAAAAACACACACACTGTAATGGGGCCAAGGGGAAAGTCACATGTGGTTTTACTGTGAGAGACCTGGCGCAAGACTGAGGTACTGAAGGCAGTACCACACCCTGAGTCTGACTTTGAGCTCCATCACAGACAGACATTAACCAGCCAGGAAGGAGGCAGGGGAGCAGCAGCAGCAGTGACAGGCCCCTCATTTGGAACTCATTCCTTAAAGTCAGCAAGAAACTTGGACAGGGAGGAAAGAAATACTTCAGAGAATTAGAGAGAGGCAATGAAAGGGGGGGGGGATAATTCCACGTTCCAAAATGTTTTAGACTCATACAGGGGCCTGTGCCAACCTCCGGATGTTCCAGCTCTCCTTCCCCTAAACGGCTTTGCACGCACTCCTCTCCTCCGCGGCAGAGAGGGGAACCGGGAGGGAGTGGGGAACTGGGAGGGAGCTGGGAACAACCGACCCATGGGCCCAGCTGCCGCCTCCCTCCACCGCTGCCTTGGCGAGCAGGGGGATCAGATGAAAGCAGGGAAGAGAGATAAATATGCTGTAATTGCTCATAGGCAAGAGGGAGGAGAGTGGGGGGGGGGCAATGGCGTGGAGAGACAGGAAGGGATAGCTGGAGCAGAGCGAGGTTGGAGAGGAGAGGAGAGAAGAGGAGGCCTATTGGAAGAGCGGGTCAGGAGCCTGTCTGAGTGTGCACTGAAGACCTGGACCATGCAGCACACAAATCATTACCAGCAGCGAGAGGGAGATAGAGAGCAAGATAAAAAAAAAAGAGAGAGAGAGCGTGAGAGAGAGGGGGGGAAAGACCGCAATAAAGATGGAAAACAGAGAGTGGGAGTCTGCCACATTCCAGACCTTGTATAGCTGACATGATGACAAAGTGGAGGTGGGAGCACCTGTAGGAGCTAGAGCAGCATAACCCTATAGCATGTAACAAATAAGACATAACTTCCACAAACACAAGCAGAGCAGACATTTTCCAGCATGAACCAAGTCCTAAAGTTATCTCGGGGGAAGCTAACTCAAGCCACATGTGTGTTGGAGTCTGGCCTGTTAGCCCAGCTCTGACTCGCTGGGTTAGTACAGACAGTAGTACCGCTCAACTGATAGGAGGCTGTATTGTTTGTTTGTTTGTTTGTTTGTTTGTTTGTTTCTGTCTGTCTGTCTGTCTGTCTGTCTGTCTGTCTGTCTGTCTGTCTGTGTGTGTGTGTATGTGGGAGTTCCTGCTTGCACGCATGTGTTTGTGTGTGTGCATGCATGTGCCGTACGTGCGTGCATGTGTGTGTCTTGGAACGAACACATAAATATCTCCAGGGATTAAGCACAGTCTGTTGCGCAAATCTATCTAAGCCAAGGACAAAATATATACAAATAATCAGAATTGGAGCCTTGAATTTTCAGTTCCAAATAAGTGGCCATGACAAAGCAAAGCCCATGTAGACAGACAGACAGCTTTAAAGCCCACTGACCCACTACACAGTTACACCTCTCATTTCACACACCAGCAAACAGGACAAATTCCTTTTTTTCTCCCACGAGTTGACACATTTATTTTTATAACAAACATGATCAGACTATTAGTCTGGGTGAAAATTTGTATGAGCGTTAAATAGCCTATTTTTGGATCATACCTTAACGAGAACCCGCTAGGTCATCTTTGCGGACCCCCAGGGGTCCCCGGACCACAGGTTGGGAGCCCCTGTCCTGACCCACTCGCCAGACATAGATAAATAAATCAGCTTAACACAGATCATAACGACCTCAGTGTAATAAAACATGATTTCAGGGCACAGAGAGGACACATATCCATTCTGTTGGCAATTACTACAACACACACGGGGCCCCTTAGTGTGGGCAGCAGCAACATTAAGACCCTCAAACCTCATGTATAAAATATAGTCTGCACCATAGACCAGGCTCCTTAGCAACTGCCATCACATTACAGGCGATTGGTGGAGGCCGAGACATCTCCTAGTTATGGTTGCCGAGCGATATTGATCCAGAACCCGTGAACTACATGTTTAGCATTGACAGGATGAATGTATCAGGAGGAGAGGGATGGAAGGAGGGCAGGCCGCAGGCTGTGTGGAGGAGAGGAGAGAAGGAGAATGAAAAAAGAGCAAGTGCTGTATGCCCTCTAACGGCTTCTGATAGCTCCCAGATCACACACACACACACAGACGCACACAAATACACTCGTGCATACATGCATATGTACGCACGCACGCACGCACGCACGCACGCTCGCACAAACTCCCCGCTGCTCAGTTTGTGTTTTTACAACATTTCTTCCAACAGACTTTCAGTATCTGCATTGTATGGCTAGAGGGGATACCTGGTCTCTGAGGAGAAGTAGAAAAGCTGTACTCTCAACCTGCCCTAAACGGGTCAACACAGGGGGAGAGAAGAGAGACTTGAGGCGCTTCCATCAAGACCTGCCTAGGCTAAATATACCAGTTTGATGCCAAATTAGTTAAAAGGCAAGTTAAAAAGCAACAATGATTCAATTTAAAACCAGAATATTATGCCTGTCTTGTTGAACCGTGAGCCTTCGACCTCTCACTGTTCAAAATAAATACAGTCAGAAGAATACATTTACAATACTAATGATGTCTTCTATAACCTCTTATGTTGGGAAGCCAAAGTATGATCCACTATCTGCTGGTGTAAAAAAGGGCTTTATACATACATTTTCAGATATTATACGTTTCAGAAACGTATCAAACTTTTTTCAGAAAGTCGTTTTCATTGCAAGTTAAATCATACTGCTAGCTAATGGTAGCTGGCTGGCTCGCTAGCTAACGTTATGTGTATGATCTGTGCAGTAATATTGTTTGTATATTAGAAATTAATTTGCATTGGTAGTTATAGCCTAATGTTAGCTAGCTATCTAACATTGAACCTAAACTCAGCAAAAAAAGAAACGTCCCTTTTTCAAGACCCTGTCTTTCAAAGATAATTAGTAAAAATCCAAATAACTTCACAGATCTTAATTGTAAAGGGTTTAAACACTGTTTCCCATGCTTGTTCAATGAACCATAAACAATTAATGAACATGCACCTGTGGAACGGTCGTTAAGACACAACAGCTTACAGATGGTAGGCAATTAAGGTCACAGTTATGAAAACATAGGACACTAAAGAGACCTTTATACCGACTCAGAAAAACACCAAACGAAAGATGCCCAGGGTCCCTGCTCATCTGCGTGAACGTGCCTTAGGCATGCTGCAAGGTGGCATGAGGACTGCAGATGTGGCCAGGGCAATAAATTGCAATGTCCGTACTATGAGACGCCTAAGACAGCACTACAGGGAGACAGGACGGACAGCTGATCGTCGTCGCAGTGGCAGACCACGTGTAACAACACTTGCACAGGATCGGTACATCCGAACATCACACCAGCGGGACAGGTACAGGATGGCAACAACAACTGCCCGAGTTACACCAGGAACGCACAATCCCTCCATCAGTGCTCAGTCTGTCCGCATCTAGGCTGAGAGAGGATGGACAGGTCCTCACCAGACATCACCGGCAACAACGTGGCCTATGGGCACAAACCCACCGTCGCTGGACCAGACAGGACTGGCAAAAAGTGCTCTTTACTGAAGAGTCACGGTTTTGTCTCACCAGGGGTGATGTTCATTCGGATTCACGTTTATCGTTGAAGGAATGAGTGTTACACCGAGGCCTGTACTCTGGAGCAGGATTGATTTGGAGGTGGAGGGTCTCTCATGGTCTGTGGCGGTGTGTCACAGCATCATCGGACTGAACTTGTTGTCATTGCAGGCAATCTCAACGCTGTGCGTTACAGGGAAGACCTCCTCCTCCCTCATGTGGTACCCTTCCTGCAGGCTCATCCTGACATGACCCTCCAGCATGACAATGACACCAGCCATACTGCTCGTTCTTTGCGTGATTTCCTGCAAGACAGGAATGACTGTGTTCTGCCATGGCCAGCGAAGAGTCCGGATCTCAATCCCATTGAGCAGGTCTGGGACCTGTTGGATTGGAGGGTGAGGGAGAGGGCCATTCCCCACAGAAATGTCCAAACACTTGCAGATGCCTTGGTGGAAGAGTGTGGTAACATCTCACAGCAAGAACTGGCAAATCTGGTGCAGTCCACGGGGAGATGTACTGCAGTACTTAATGCAGCTGGTGGCCACACCAGATACTGACAGTTACTTTGTTCAGGGACACATTATTCAATTTCTGTTAGTCACATGTCTGGAACTTGTTCAGTTTATGTCTCAGTTGCTGAATATTGTTATGTTCATACAAATATTTACATGTTAAGTTTGCTGAAAATAAACGCAGTTGACAGTGAGAGGACGTTTCTTTTTTTGCTGAGTTTATTTGGTTAGCTTTAGCTACCTGCTGATTCATGCATGGTAGTATTGCCGCGTTCAAACAGGAACCATTTCGCTGTACCGTTTACACCTTCTGTATCCTGTCCATGTGACAAATAAACATGGATTTTATTTGATATAGTGTGTGTTTAGCACAGACATTAATGTGAAGAACAACACGACCTGCACCAAAGTCAGATTAGGATATAGGCCAAGGACTAGATAGTGTATTTTTACTACTACCTTTTGCTACTACACTGACAAAAATAGAAATGCAACAATTTCAGTTCTTATGATTAATTCAGTCAATTGAAATAAATTCATTAGGCCCTAATCTATGGATTTCACATAACTGGGAATACAGCTATGCATCTGTTAGTAACAGAGTAGGGGCGTGTATCAGAAAACCAGTCAGTATCAGGTGTGACCACCATTTGCCTCATGCAGCGAGACATCTTCTTTGCATAGAGTTGATCAGGCTGTTGATTGTGGCTTGTGGAATGTTGTCCCATTCCTCTTCAATGGCTGCGCAAAGTTGCTGATTATTGGCTGTCGTACACGTCGATCCAAAGCATCCCAAACATGCTCAATGGGTGACATGTCTGGTGAGTATGGCCATGGAAGAACTGAGACATTTTCAGCTTCCAGGAATTGTGTACAGATCCTTGCGACATGGGGCCATGCATTATCATGATGAAACATGAGGTGATGGCGGTGGATGAATGGCACGACAATGGGCCTCAGGATCTCGTCACGGTATCTCTGTGCATTCAAATTGCCATTGATAAAAATGCAATTGTGTTCATTGTCCGTAGCTTATGCCTGCCCGTACCGTAACCCCCCCGCCGCCATGTGGTACTCTGTTCACAACATTGACATCAGCAAACTACTCGCCAACACAACACCATCTGCCCAGTACAGTTGAAACCTGGATTCATCCGTGAAGAGCACACTTTTCCAGCGTGCCAATGGCCATCAAAAGTGACCATTTGCCCATTGAAGTTGGTTACGACGCCAAACTGCAGTCATGTCAAGATCCTGGTGAGGATGACAAGATGAGCTTCTCTGAGATGGTTTCTGACAGCGTGTGCAGAAATGATTTGGTTGTGCAAACCCACAGTTTCATCAGCTGTCTGGGTAGCTGGTCTCAGACGATCTTGCAGGTGAAGTAGACGGATGTGGAGGTCCTGGGCTGGCGTGGTTACACGTGGTCTGCGGTTGAGGCCAGTTGGACGTACTGCCAAATTCACTACAACGACGTCAGACATGGCTTATGGTAGAGAAATGAACATTAAATGATATTTTATTTCAGCTCATGAAACATGGCACCCTCACTTTACATGTTGCATTTATAGTTTTGTTCAGTATACTTTCACCACTTTTCGTCATGAAATCTTTGGTTGTTTACTTCACTGTGAATCCTTAAAGAGATGGGTGGGGCTAATGCTTAAGAGGGTGTGAACGATGCTGAGTGGGTGTAGACAAAGTAGAGCTCTGTAGTAGTTGTACCAAAACATTCACAGGGCATTTTCTCAAAAGTGGGGTGACAAGTTTATCAACTTTCAAAGTATAATTAATTTCCCATTGTTCCTCAAGTGCAGTGTATGATATACCATTTTCTAGGTCGAAGTCTCTACTTCTATCCAATGTATAAAAAAAAAAACACAATTTCAAATTTTGCTACATAGGACCAAATCCAGGTGTTGGGTCACATTTTAGCCTTAGCATGATTAGCAACAGGGAGCTGGAAACAGCACAGGATCTGGGAACAGTACAGCAAATTGGCTCTGAAATAACACAGGAGCATTACAGAAAGAGAGAGCTTGGCGGAGGGAGGGAGAGAGAGAACTTTTTAGATAGACAGACAGAAAAATGGAGGGAGGGAGGGAAGAGAAATAAGTGTGTTCCACCACTAGAAGGAACCCTGGTGAAAGATCCAGTTCCTCCTTGGACGGCAATCAAAATTCCACCTCCACTCCGGCATTCTCTCCAGCTAGCAGCAGAGGGTGCCAAATTATCACTTAAATCCCACCCAGACTACACTCACATACATTACATTCCACAGAGCTCACAGTCCAATTTACTATCTAAAAATAGCAGACATCAACTCGGTGCTGCTGCTGTACTTTTTCCATCCTTGAAGCGAGTCAACTTTCCTGTCTGTACTGGTTGTGTCTGGGTCTGGGAGAAAGCTTGTCGAGGCATCTCTTCTCTTGGACATTGTATTGTGCCACTTTAGATGGGAACACATTCCTTAAAGTGGCTAAATGTAATTTCTTGGGCGACCTGACCGGCTATTTCTATGCTTACCACTCTTAAGTTTTGTTTTGGGGTCTTTTACTTTCGGTTTTGTACACCAGCTTCAAACAGCTGAAACAACAATATTTTTGTTTATGGAAAATATATTTCACAGCGGTTTATATGGTACAATGATTCTCTACACTATACTATCTTATTTTGTCACAAACTGAAATTAGGCAAACTATTAGTTTTAGCAACCAGGAAGATGTTGGAGCGATTTCTGCATAGTGCAACTTTAAGCTTCATGTGTCACTTTTACCCCATTCCTACATGTAAATACCTCAATCACCTCAACTGCCTCGTACCCCCAGCACATTGACTTGGTACTGGTACTCCTTCTATACAGCTTCGTTATTGTTATTTTATTGTGTTACTATTTCCTTCTTTTTTTTACACTGCATTATTGGAAAAGGGCTTGTAAGTAAGTATTTCACAGTAAAGTCTACACCTGTTGAATTTGGCGCATGTGACAAACACAAATGTATTTTATTAAAACTGGGGAGAGGGAGTGAGAGAGAGACCGAGAGACAGAGAGAGAGATATACACACAGAGAGAGAGAGAGAAAGAGGGAGAGAGAGAACCATTTGAATTAAATTGAGAGAGAGAAGTTTAGGAAATATAGCTCAAGGTCACAGGGCATAAACTTCTCACCTGACCCCTGGGACCCGAGTGTGTGGAGGTGAAATGGTCACACAGTCAGTGGAGCACTAAAAAGGCTGCGTTTACACAGGCAGCCCAATTCTGATCTTTTGTCCAATCACTGGCAAAATATAAGTTTGGGTCAAAAGACCAATTAGTGCCAAAAAGATCAGAATTGTGCTGCCTGTGTTGTCACAGCCTTATACCACTGTGAACTAAGGTACATGAAGGGGGGGGGGGGGGGGGATTAGCTGCAGGATAACTTTGTGCTAAAAGTCTAATTATAATTAGATAAGACTCTTTCAGGAGTAGTTTGATTCATGATGATAATTTATTTTTTCAATCAGTGTTCATACTTTGGATTCCCATCACTCCCTCATAAAAAGTAATCAAATCAAACAAAAATGTCACATGCGCAGAATACAAAAGGTGTAGTAGACCTTACAGTGAAATGCTTACTTACAAGCCCTTAACCAACAATGCAGTTTTAATAAAAATAGAGTTAAGAAAATATTTACTGGCACCCCGAGTGGCCAGCGGTCTAAGGCTACTACAGACCTGGGTTCGATCCCTGGCGGTGTCGCAGCCATCCGTGACCGGGAGACAATTGGCCCAGCGTTGTTCGGGTAGGTTTTGGCCGGCCAGGATGTCCTTGACCCATTAAGTATTAGCGACTCCTTGGTGAGGGCCGGGCGCATGCAAGCTGACTATGGTCAACAGTTGTATAGTGTTTCCTCCGACACGTTGGTGTTTCCTAGCAGTGTGCTAAGAAGCAGTGCGGCTTGGCAGGGTCATGTTTCGGAGGACACATGGCTCTCACCCTTCGCCTCTCCAGAGTCCATACGGGAGTTGAAGCGATGGGACAAGACCGGGGTAAAAAAGTACAAAATAAAAAACGCTGTTTAATGCTAAGATGTGGTTAATGAACAGCATTCTTACATTGGTGTTCCTTTTCTCCAGGTGGGAAAGGGCAGTGTGGAGTGCGATTGTATCATCTGTGGATCTATTGGGGCGGTATGCAAATTGGAGTGGGTCTAGGGTCTCCGGGATGATGGTGTTGAAGTGAGCCATGACCAGCCTTTCATAGCACTTCATAGATACCGGCATGAGTGCTACGGTGCGGTAGTCATTTAGGCAGGTTACCTAAGCCTTCTTGGGTACAGGGACTGCTTGAAACATGTAGGTATTACAGAATCGGTCAGGGAGATGTTGAAAATGTCAGTGAAGACACTTGCCAGTTGGTCCGCGTATGCTCTGAGTACACGTGAATGTTGACCTGTTTAAAGGTCTCGCTCACATCGGCTATGGAGAGCGGGATCACACAGTTGTCTGGACCAGCTGGTGTTCTCGTGCATGCTTCCGTGTTGCTTGCCTCGAAGCAAGCCTACCAGATGGGCATTTAGTCCATCTGGTAGGCTAACGCCACTGGGAAGCTCGCGGCTGGGTTTTCCTTTGTAGTCTGTAATAGTTTTCAAGCCCTACCAGATCTGATAAGCATCGAGCCGGTGTAGTAGGATTCCATCTTAGTCCTGTATTGAAGCTTTGCCTGTTTGATGGTTCGTCTGAGGGCATAGCGGGATTGCTTATAAGCATCCAGATTAGTTTTCCGCACCTTGAACGCGGCAGCTCTAGCCTTTAGCTCGGTGCGGATGTTGCCTGTAATCCATGGCTTCTGGTTGGGATATGTACGTACGGTCACTGTAGGGACAATGTCGTTGATGCACTTATTGATGAAGCCGGTGACTGAGGTGCTCCTCAATGCCATTGAATGAATCCCGAAACATATTCCAGTCTGTGCTAGCAAAACAGTCCTGTAGCGTAGCATCCGTGTCATCTGACCACTTCTGTATTGAGTCACTGGTACTTCCTGCTGTAGTTTTTGCTTGTAAACAGGAATTAGGAGGATAGAATCATGGTCAGATTTTCCAAATGGAGGGCGAGATTTGTACACATCTCTGTGTGTGGAGTAAAGGTGGTCTAGAGATTGTCCATCTAAACAGCTTGATCAACTCAACTATGAAATTAAGACAGAAGAAGTGTATCATCATCATGGTGTTCGTTTGGTGAAGTAATGGAATTTAGATCTGGAAGAAACATTTAAAGAAAAATACTACTTTGTAGCTCTGGCTGCCTTTTTTAAATTGTTGATTCTTGTTGGTTAACAGGTATACATACACATAGTGAATAGACATAGTAGTTCATAATACAGTATCATTCATAATGATAGTGTGGTTTTACAAAAGAGATGAATCAAGATTGGCCATCATCTTTGCACGCTTAAAGGAAAGTACCAGCCAAAAACCATCCCCCAGCATTTGCCTCATCAGTCCACTGCCGACACAGTCCTAAAATGCCCCGCACGCCAGCAACCAAGTCCCCAAGATACAGAACCCTGAAAGCACAGAAGCACCACAGCACAATGCGCTCTTCATCATTTTATAAAACATGCATCAAACTGTGACACTCTCCACATTCCATGTTGTTGTGTTACAGCCTGAATTCCAAATGGATTAAATATATCTTAACCATATACACACAATACCCCATAATGACAAAGTGAAAATATGTTTTTAGAAATGTTTGCCAGTTTATTGAAAATGAAATACAGGAATCTCATTTACATAAGTATTCACACCCGAGTCAATACTTTGCAGAAGCACCTTTGGCGGCATTCCAGCTTTGAGTCAGTCGTCTGTATCAGCTTTACACATCTGGATTTGGGGATTTTCTCCCATTCTTCCCTGCAGATTTTCTTAAGCTCTGTTATGTTAGATGGGGAGTGGCGGTGAACAGCAATCTTCAATCTTTTCACAGATTTTCAAAGGGATTCAAGTCTGGGCTTTGGCTGGGCCACTCAAGGAGATTCACATTCTTGTTCTGAATCCATTCCAGCGTTGCTTTTGTTTTATGATTTGGGTCATTGTCCTGTTGAAACAGAAATCTTAGGCCCAGTGTAAGGTCATTTTCTCTCTGAAGCAGGTTATCATAAATAATTTTCCTGTATTTGTCTCTATTTATTGTTTCATCTATCTGTAACAGTCTCCCAGTCCCTGCCGCTGAAAAGCATCCCATAGACGGGTGATGAGCTGTGCCTGGTTTTCTCCAGACATAGCACTTTGCATTCAGGCCAAATAATAACATTTTAGTCTCATCAGACCGCATAATATTTTGCCTTATTATCTCAGTCTTTCACGTGCCTTTTTACAAACTCCAGGAGTGTTGTTATGTGCCTTTTCCTCAGGAGTGGCTTCCATCTGGCCACTCTCCTATAAAGCCCATATTGGTGAATTGCGGAAGAGACTTTTCTCCTTCTGGCAGGTTTTCACATATCAGCCAAGGAACTCTGTAGTTCTGTCAGAGTGGTCATTGGGTTCTTGGTCATCTCCCTGACCAAGGTCCTTGTAGCCCGGTTACTAAGTTTGGTCTGACGGCCAGTTCTAGTTCAAGTCTGAGTAGTTACATATTTGTTTTTTACATTTCCCAATGATGGAGACCGCTGTGCTCTTGTAAACTTTCAACACTCTAGACATTTTTTTATGCCCTCCTCAGATATACAGTTGTGGCCAACATTTTTGAGAATGACACAAATATTCATTTTCACAAAGTCTGCGGCCTCAGTGTCTTTAGATATTTTTGTCAGATGTTACTATGGAATGCTGAAGTATAATTACAAGCATTTCATAAGTGTCAAAGGCTTTTATTGACAATTACATGAAGTTGATGCAAAAAGTCAATATTTGCAGTGTTGACCCTTCTTTTTCAAGACCTCTGCAATCCGCCCTGGCATGCTGTCAATTAACTTCTTGGCCACATCCTGACTGATGGCAGCCCATTCTTGCATAATCAATGCTTGGAGTTGGTCAGAATTTGTGGGTTTTTGTTTGTCCACCCGCCTCTTGAGGATAGACGACAAGTTCTCAATCGGATAAAGTCTGGGGGGTTTCCTGGCCATGGACCAAAAATATCATGTTTTGTTCCCTGAGCAACTTAGTGATCCCTTTTGCCTTATGGCAAGGTGCTCCATCATGCTGGAAAAGAAATTGTTCGTCACCAAACTGTTCCTGGTTCGGAGGATGTGTTGGTACCATTCTTAATTCACGGCTGTGTGTTCTTAGTTATTGAGCCCATTCCCTTGGCTGAGAAGCAACCCCACACATGAATGGTCTCAGGATGCTTTACTGTTGGAATGACACAGGACTGATGGTAGCGCTCACCTTGTCTTCTCCGGACAAGGTTTTTTTCTGGATGCCCCAAACAATCGGAAAGGGAATTCATCAGAGAAAATTACTTTACTCCAGTCCTCAGCAGTCCAATCCCTGTACCTTTTGCAGAATATCAGTCTGTCCCTGATGTTTTTCCGGTAGAGAAGTGGCCTCTTTGCTGCTCTTCTTGACACCGGGCCATCCGCCAAAAGTCTTCGCCTCGGTGTGCTTGCAGATGCACTCAACCCTGCCTGCTGCCATTCCTGAGCAAGCTCTGTACTGGTGGTGCCCCAATCCCGCAGCTGAATAAACTTTCGGAGACAGTCCTGACGCTTGCTGGACTTTCTTGGGTGCCCTGAAGCCTTCGTCACAACAATTGAACCGCTCTCCTTGAAGTTCTTGATGATCCAATAAATGGTTGATTTAGGTGCAATCTTACTGGCAGCAATATCCTTGCCTGTGAAGCCCTTTTTCTGCAAAGCAATGATGACGGCACGTGTTTCCTTGCAGGAAACCATGGTTGACAGAGGAAGAACAATGATTCCAAGCACCACCGTCCTTCTGAAGCTTCCAGTCTGTTATTTGAACTCAATCAGCATTACAGAGTGATCTCCAGCCTTGTCCTAGTCAACACTCACACCTGTGTTAACGAGGGAATCACTGACATGAGGTCAGCTGGTCCTTTTGTGGCAGGGCTGAAATGCAGTGGAAATGTTTTTTGGGGGACTCAGCAGCCAGCGTAGGCGTCATTGTAAATCAAATAAAAGGAATACAAAAATGAAGGTCAGTCAATTCAGAAAATTTATTCAAATTCTGTCACAAAAACCAAGCGCTATGATGAAACTGTCTCTCATGAGGACCACCACAGGAAAGGAAGACCCAGAGTTATCTCTGCTGCAGAGGATACATTCATTAGAGTTACCAGTCTCAGAAATTGCAGCTCAAACAAATGCTTCACAGAGTTCAAGTAACAGACACTTTTCAACATCAACTGTTCAGAGGAGACTGCAAAGAAACTGCAAAGAAACGTCCACTAAAGGACACCAATAAGAAGAAGAGACTTGCTTAGGCCAAGAAACACGAGAAATGGACATTAGACCGGTGGAAATGTGTCCTTTGGTCTGATGAGTCTAAATGTGAGATTTGTTTTTCAGCAGGACAATGAACCAACACACCTCCAGGCTGTGTAAGGGCTATTTGACCAAGGAGGAGAGTGATGGAGTGCTACATCAGATGACTTGGTCTCCACAATCCCCCGACCTCAACCCAATTGAGATGGTTTGGGATGAGTTATAGTAAAAATAAATGAGTAGGTGTGTCCAAACTTTTGACTTGTACTGTATGCCTCATCTCTCTGACATGCACTGTCAACTGTGGGGCCTTACATTGGATTTAGAAAGAAATACTCCTTCCTAACAGTTGAATTGGCCACTACAATCAAGTTGTAATGACATCTCAAGGATGATCAAAGGAAATTGGATGCAAATGAGCTCAATTTGGAGTGTCATAGCAAAGGGGTGTGAATACTTATGTAAATGAGATATTTCTGTATTTCATTTTAAATACATTTGCAAAAATGTCTAAAACCATGTTTTCACTTTGTCATGATGGGGTATTGTGTGTAGATGGGTGAGAAAAAACATTGAATCCATTTTGAATTCAGGTTGTAATACAACAAAATGTGGAATAAGTCAAGGGGCATGAATACTTTCTGAAGGCACTATATTATATTATATATTGGCAGTAATGTATATGAACATGCACAAAAGACAAGAAAACAAAATAAGTAAATAATAATACAAGAATGAGGTTGCCCCCCCCCCCCCCCCCCCCCCCCCACCACCACCCAGGACCCCTAGCAGAGTTGTCTACACCTGCATTGCTTGCTGTTTGGGGTTTTAGGCTGGGTTTCTGTACAGCACTTTGAGATATCAGCTGATGTACGAAGGGCTATATAAATACATTTTACTTGATTTGATTTGGTCTACCTACCTACAGAAGATATTTAAAATTGTTCAGCAGCCTGATTCCAACATGAAATGTTCACTGCTTATGCATCCTAGTAGCTGAGCATTCCATGTTGGCTATGTCAATATAAGTTAAAAGCCAATCCTGCACTGACAGCAAATGAGGATGTTTTCAATAGCACGCCACCATCCTTTCAGCTGCCATATAGCCGGCCATAGAGAACTCTAAATCGAAGCTGTCATTAACAGGGTAATATGCAGGTGCTGCATACATTTTTTAAACTTATAAATGAATGATATGTACCCATTGATTCTTAAAGAATACAACGTAGAAATGCATCATGAACTTAGTTAAACTGTCGTACCCCGCCAGAACCCAAAATATACGCTTTTTTTCCTTCAATGTTTATAAACAAAGTCAAAGTAAACAAATACTATATAGCCACAAAATATGGTTAAAACAATATTTTCTATATCATTGATGGCTAGTCATTGCAGACATAGTTCTGTCTATGAATTTGTGAGTGGTTACATTTCTTCAGCCCCATCCCTCAGCTTTGTATGGAAACGGGGCAGGGAGACGGCTCTGTTATTGTTTCAACTGATTGACACTTTAACTAGTAGAACAGATGGTAAACATTGGATTGTGTTTTACATTAAAATGGAGAGCACAGGGCAGACCATCTTCTAGAATTATTTTATCCCTGAGCATTCCCACATCATATGGATGGAGGTGCCCTGAGCGTCAGCAGCGCACAGAGTACAATTGGGTGATGGTTTGGCTTTGATTTTATATAATTTCCGTGGAGTAATAAATTCTGTGAACAATGTTTTAAAAAAAAAACTTTTTATTAAAGTGAATCATTTGGTGATTCAAATTTCTGGAAGATAGAGCTATATTGTGCCATATTGTTAGCCAATTGAGAACATTGTTTGATGATTAGAGATCTTTTTTTACACAATCTGTCAATTGAAAATGGCTTGGATGAGGTCTTTACCAGAAGGAAATACATTTCAGAGACAATACCTATTTTTCCAAGCAGTACCTTATGGAAGGCATGAAGGTTAAGCTTACTTTCCCAAGTGTAATTCCAGATTGTTCTGAAATGTTTTCTGTAGTTAGCATTCCTGCAACATTACTTTGTTGAAAGACATTTATATAATATTCATGAAATATAATGCCCAACATCCGATTTGGACCAAACCACTTCATAACAATGACAAAGACGTGAGGAATCCAAATAAATTGTCAAAAGCAACCCACGGACGTCCCAAACCCCACACCAAGCCCACCCCAACTGCCAGTATACTTTATCAGTTCTCTATGTTTGAGTAGTATGAAGCTGCAGCTTGGAGTATTGTTTATTCTTAATATATTATGTATTATCAGTTAATTTAGTGATGTTTTTTCCCCTGTTCAGAGAAATTAGCAATTGAAGTCGCTTGCACCAGGTTTTGCCCACTACACGCAACTGTTGCTGCTGTTACTGTCACATCTTTTTTCCCCCTCGTGTTTATTAAATGGACCCTTTGCAACTTTGTGTAGAAAACCAATAGCTTTTGCTCATGATGAAAATAATGGGGTGGTTATACTTACAATTCAAGCCAGTCCTCCTTGAAAGCAATTCAAACACACAACCTGTCCTTCTCTTAGGCTTAATCTGTGTTGTCATGACGTTGGCATCTTTGGGCATAGCAACCCCATCCCCCTCTCCCTGCCTCCCCCTTGCCTCCTTCAACTAGGGCTGCTGTGGTCAGAGGTCGTAAATTCCAGAGAAGACCCTGCCACATGGCCACACAGTATAGAGAGAGTAGATTTTAATGTGGAACAAAGGAAATCCTTCCACCTCACAGAGCTTGAGGTATGAAAAAATGTCATGTTCCGGAGAAAGTATAAAAGATCGATGAAGAATCCAGCTACGAACTGGTCTGTTTGTCACAACTTGGGGAAGCTCATGGGAGACGGTGTGGCCACATTACCATAACACTGTTTATATAATAGCCTCAGATATGAGGTTTACATCTAATTGTTGAATAAGATGAATGAGTGAGTATGATACTGTTTGTAAAATTGTGTAATATGATTTTGGACTATTTAATGAAGGAAAACTCAAAAAGGGGATTGGAGTTAACTAAATCAGGGGACCGCCCCTGAGCCCAGTTAGGGTCAGGCGTCCTGGGACAGCCCTTTTCTGCCTTCCGAATAAAACCCCCACTCGGGTTTTCGATCAGCAGACCGAGCTTACCTCAATTATGAGATGGCTAAAGGTTGCAGACCATATTTTTCTCCATTAGGCAAAGGTTGTAGACCATTGCTGAATCTTTTAACCATACCACGTGGTTAAACTCTTAGACTATCGATACCGACAAAATAAGAACAAGTCTTTGATATGAATTACTAGTCTGCTGCTAGGAATTCGGTATCATTGAACGCGAAGAACGACAACCGCCAAAACATCCATTCTATAATGAATGTCACTCTGAACAATCCCCTCTAACCACAATCGAGAGAGAGAGGGAGAGAGATGGACAATTCTACAAAAGAAACAAACTTTTCACCAGCGATCAAGACTACACACTGAGCGTAAATATATATATTGATTGTAATTGTTCCCGAATGAGTGAGCGTTCATGTGTAAAGGATTAGCATTTAAATTGTTATAATTATCACTCTGTAGTGACTTCTTAGTCGACCCACACTTCCCCTTTTGTCTAACAAGCCGCCTGTCGGTTTAGCCCACTAGGGCACATTCTCCTATCATTTCATGTAACTACATTTACCTTGTTTGTTTGTTTGTTTATGCATTTCTGTGAATTACTTAGTTAGTAATAAATAAATGATTTAAGACAATTGATGTATGGATTACTCATAGTGAAGACTGGGTTCGTGCAGATAACCGACAATTTACGACCTTTGGAATGAGACTAATGTGAGGTAAAGTAAATAATTCATTAATTCGAAGACGAATTGATCAGATAAAATATCTGAAAAGTTATTTTAGGAAATGATAACTTTGTAATCTGAATATTTTTCCTTGGTGCCCCGACTTCCTAGTAATTACGGTTACATGATTAATCAGTCTAATCGCGTAATAACTAATTACAGAGAATCTTTGATAAAAACTATCAGTCTTCAGTTAATGATAGTAAAGACACGACAGTGTCCAGTAGATGGCTCCTGTGTGTGTAGCTTATTCCCTTTAAAAAAGGTCTGGATTAGTTAGACCGTTCCTGTTGAACAAACAAATACACACTATAGTGTTTAGCAATTGTAATGGTATTGGGTTGGGTTTAATGGTGAATGTCACTAATTAATACAATTAGAAAACATCTCTATATGTTTATTTTGTTAGGGTTCTCACAACATTTGAATTACTAGCCCATTTCTCTATCACAGTTTTAAGCTTGTAGGAACAGTCTTCATATGAGAACTGCACCATAGGGATAGCCCTCTCAGAGAGCTGCCAATTGTTGAACTATTCCAGAAGAGTTGGGTTGAAGCATTAGGTTGCTCAAACCAACTTTATTGCTTTTCATGGAGGACTGGCTTGACTTGTGAGGATGACCACACAATATTGTTTTTCTACCCAAAACATGTTAGATCCATTTACTAAACACAATAGACCGGATAAATTGATAAAAGGGTGTGGCAGTAACAGCAGGAACAGCGGGGGTAATTGTAAGTAGAAATTGTTCCATGTATAAGGAAATCTGATCGGTGTCTGAGTAACTGGTTGAGTTCTTTGTCAGTAGCTCTCGCTGTAGAATTAAAGAGGATGTGGTGTTCGAGGGCATATTCTGTTCAAGGACCGCTATTTTGCTTTGTAATTCCTGGATATTGTATAATATCGTGTTTTGTTCAGATTAGATGTGTATGCAATGCTTTTATCTCTTATAAAGCCCTTTACAGCATCCCACAACAGGCAAGGATACTTCACAGATAGTTTAATACTTCTAAATTCATTTAATTGCTCTTCCATTTATTTTATGAATGATTCATTCTGTAGTAGGGTTAAATTGAAGCTCCAACGGGGATCTAGAGTTTTGCCACCAGTGAGCAACATTTTACAAATAACTGCTCAGTGATCTGACGGTCCCATAGAAAATAGATCAATGTCAGTTGACTTCCCAATTAGATGCTTGGAAGCAAAAATATAATCTATACAGGAAAATGTTCTATGCCATGATGAGAAAAAGGTAAATTCTCTGGCAGATGGATTTGCAGTACACCAAAAATCGATGATAGCACAATCATTAGCCTATTTTCTCAGAGCTGAGTCACTGTTCTCTTCCTTCAGTTAAACCAGACAGCATTAAAGTTGCCACCTATGATTAGGCTGATGTCAGACAAGTCAAGCATTAACGTGGTTAGTTCCTCATAAAATGTCATATCAAAAAGGTTTGATGCATAGACCGAGACCATTGTTATTTTATTTTCATTCAACATTTCATACACACTACATAAGCTAGCTAAGCTTATGTCGGTCTTACCAGCAGTCAAGCGGGCTGTTCATAGCGTTTTCTTTCTGAGAGGTAACAAACTTCTTTGCTTCGGATATGTCGTGAAAGAGACGTTGTTCAGCTCCAAGCACCAACTTGATAGTGGCCGGGTACAGCTGGAAACCATGGTAGCCAAAGCCCCTCGCCCGGGTCATGATCGGGTAAGCAGGGACACCGGCGTTTGAAGGTATAATCATTGTAATCAGCTGCAAATCTGAGAGTGAGACCAGCAAACTCCACAGGTGATTTTCTTGCTTTCTCGAGGATCCTGTCTCGGTCTTTGAAGCGCAGGCATTTCATCATGGGGACTCTGGGATTAGCCAGTGATTGTCTTGGCAGGCGATACGGTGTGCAAAAATGATTTTCGTAAGACAAAGTCATTAATATTCATGAATTACGTTGGGTGATTGGTTGAGACTTCTTTGGTGTGTGACGTCACACAGATGTGCTGCAGAGCCGTCGGTAGCTTGCTCACCAGCATGAGCAGCAAGCACCAAATTACTTGAAAAACCTAGCTTCAGCTTATTTAATTGGGAAATAAATGAAAGCCTCAGCAACTAGCTACCAATCTATTACAGTTTCACTGTCCGATCATACATAAATTGAGTGAATTAATTGTTATTTTTACCTTTCCACAAACTGTCTGTTATTTGAAATGAGCAAATTAAACCAAATGTATCAAATCATAGGTCATCCTCAATTAGTTGGCTAGTAGTGGCTACTAGTAGTGGCTACATTGTAGTAATTTAGCTGTCTTCCCAAATGCGGAGGTAAGTGGATAAACTAACTATGAGTTAAACATATTTATCTGAAAACAAACTAGTCGCCAGTTATTGTTGCCCATGGAGTGTTATCATGTCTAACCAGTTGGCTATTGTAACCTGTGTGCCCATGAGCTCCAAACTCTAGCTAGTGTCGTCGTTTGTCATCCGCGATTAACTAACTGTTAGTTGTCTACTGCATGACCAGCATGCTAGCTAGCTACATTTCAGTCAGTAGCTTATCCTTCTAAATGCTGTGGTTACTGGATAAACTAGCTATGAGTTAAACATTTTTGGCTTAAAACGAACTAGTAGCCAGTTGTTGTTGCCCATGGTGGAATCATATCCATCTGGCTTCTGAAACCTATGATGAATATGTGTCCATGAGCTCCCTAGGCTAGACTGCAGTCTTGCTAACATTACTAGCCAGTGTTGCTAGCTGAGCTGGTTTATAAGAAAACGTATGAGGTGACTCAAACCCGGTCTAGATAGCAAGCCCTCTTTGACGATGTTATTGGGGTGCGGGAATGTTAGGTTTGTCTCTTCATTTTAAGATACCTGTCAATGAAGTTGGTGGTTACTACTGGTTTCAGATCCGAGGTGAGAGAAATTGTCCGCCATGTTTTGCGTTTGGCAAGGGCTCGGAGTGATGCCACACACCCAAGAAGGCTCAAACAATCCCCCAACAGATAATAATGACTTCAGCTGTAGTTTCCAAAAGGATTGGTCAAACAAAGGGAGATCAGAGAACAGAGGAACTCTATGCCGCAATCTGACTCATCAGCTCTTGCTGCGTTTAACCATTGTACCATCTGTTGAGTTTACAGTACAATACACTATTGCATTCCTACATAATAAAACAACACATTCTCTGTCCTGTATTTTGTACTGTACAAAGACATGTTTGGTACTACTGCTAGGGTCTGTCCATCTGTCTGGTCAACTGCCACATAAATTCCTGTGCTCACATCTCCAGTGACAAGGTACCTGGCTGGTGTTAGGATGGGGGAGGGAGAGAATCACTCTGAATCACACCAGGACAGTCAGGACACGCAGTAAGACAGGAGGTTTACATCACAGCAAGCATAAAGATGGATGAAATAGATTCATTTTCTATGCATCATAGATCATACTAGGTAAACAGTGACATACTGCACAGTCAGGACATAAAATAAGACAGCAGGTTTATAGTCTAGCTCATACCAGGCCATACATCCTTTACTATGACAGCTTGGATTGAAAAGGGCTTCCCAAAGTTCCCTTGAATTCTAACTCTATGACAAGCAAAATGCTTTCTCTGTGCACCATGCAAATATATGCAAAGAAGGGGCATTTCAAAGAATACAGCAGCCTATTTTGCCTGAGGCATTTGTAAATCTGGAAGGTTTTTGTTTCCACAGGTGTTTGTCTTCTCTCAGGCTCTGTTTGTCTCTAAGCGAAGTGGGTGTGTATGTGTGGGATTTAAACGGTGTTGCTGGAGATGACATGACACGCTGGAGCAGAGTAAAAAGGACCTAACAGCACTTGGCAAATCCCGCTTGAACAGATTAGGCCTAATCTGGTCACAATGGACAGTGACAAACAGAAACAGACAGAAACAGCACCGCACAAATCAACACATTAACATTCTGAATCTACAACACAACACAAAAGTACTCTGTGGATCCCCAGTCTATGGCAAAGAATGTGAATTATAATCCTTCATAGTAACATTGAATAAACAATTGACATATACAGTACCAGCCAAAAGTTTGAACACACATACTCACTCAAGGGGTTTTCTTTATTTTGATTATTTTCTACATTGTAGAATAATAGTGAAGACATCAAACCTATGAAATAACACATGGAATCATGTCCTAACCAAAAAAGTGTTAAACAAATCTAAATATATTGATTATTTTAGATTCTTCAAAGTTTGCCATTTGCCTTGATGACAGCCTTGCACACTCTTGGCATTCTCTACACCAGCTTCATCTGGAATGTTTTTCCAACAGCCTTGAAGGAGTTGCCACATATGCTGAGCACTTGTTGGCTGCTTTTCCTTCATGCTTTTCCAAATAATTTCACAGTAAAGTCTACACCTCTTGTATTTAGCGCATGTGATAAATACAATTTGATTTGATTCTGCGGTTCAACACATCTCAAACCATATCAATTGGGTTGAGGTCGGGTGATTGTAGAGGCCAGGTCATCTGACGCAGCATTTCATAACTCTCCTTCTTGGTAAAATAGCCCATACACAGCCTGGAGGTGTGTTGGTTCATTGTCCGTTTGAAAAACAAATGATAGTCCCACTAAGCGCAATCCAGATGGTATGGCGTATCGCTGCAGAATGCTGTGGTAGCCATGCTGGTTTAGTATGCCTTGAATTCACACCTTCTCCTCCATGCTTCACTGTGTGAATCACACATGCGGAGATCATCCGTTCACCTACTCTGCATCTCACAAAGACACGGCGGCTGGAACCAAAAATCTCAAATTTGGACTCATCAGACCAAAGGACTGATTTCCAACAGTCTAAAGTCCATTGCTCATGTTTCTTGGCCCAAGCAAGTCTCTTCTTCTCATTGGTGTCCTTTAGTAGTGGTTTCTTTGCAGCAATTCGACCATGAAGGCCTGATTTACGCAGTCTCTTCTGAACAGTTGATGTTGAGATGTGTCTGTTTGTGTGTGAAGTACTTATTTGGGCTGCAATCTGAGGTGCAGTTAACTCTAATGAACTTATCCTCTGCAGCAGAGGTAACTCTGGGTCTTCCTTTCCTGTGGCAGTCCTCAGGAGAGCCAGTTTCATCATTGCGCTTGATGGTTTTTGCGACTGCACTTGAAGAAACGTACAAAGTTCTTGAAATTTTCCAGATTGACTAACCTTCATGCCTTAAAGCAATGATGGACTGTCGTTTTGCTTTGCTTATTTGAGCTGTTATTGCCATAATATGGACTTGGTATTTTACCAAATAGGCCTATCTTCTGTTTACCACCCCTGTATACCAACTGATATGCCCAAACGCCTTAAGAAGGAACGAAATTCCACAAATGAACTTTTAACCAGGCACACCTGTTACTTGAAATGCATTCCAGGTGACAACCTCATTAAGCTGATTGTGAGAATGCCAAGTGTTCGCAAAGCTGTCATCAAGGCAAACGGTGGCTACTTCGAAGCATCTCAAATATAAAAAACACTTTTTTGGTTACTACATGATTCCATGTGTTTTTCATAGTTTTGATGTCTTCACTATTATTCTACAATGTAGAAAATAGTACAAATACAGAAAAACCCTGGCTTTTGTGTCCAAACTTTTGACTGGTATTGTATGCTACACTACAGTACCCCAACCCCCACTTAATCCAAATCATGACAGTCTAAAAGCATTTGTCTTGACATGAAACGTTGCCATGGTATTATTATTCATAGTGACATGATCTGCTGTGGACTGATATGGTAACTCAGGATTACATTACAGTCAATTAGCCATGAGATAGCACGTAGCAGTGATACAGCAGTCATGATGACATGAGATGAGAGGCCTTATCTTCCTTAACACAAGTCACATTCCCCTCTCGCAATTATTACACTCCATTTAATGCCACTGTCTGCAGCTATTTCCCATCACTATCAGAGTGGGATATGATAATGGGAAATGAGAGACAAATCACTGACATTTCTAGATTGCTATGGGGAGGAAAAAGGAGTGTGTGACGACAATAACGTTAGCAAAGCAGAACCGGAACGGAGGAACGGAAGAGTGGTGGGGATATTGACTATTATCCAGGGTCTCTATCTGTCAGGGAAAAGCGGATGTGGGTATCTGATGATGAAAAGCTGTGGTAAAGGCTCTCTAGGAACTGCTCAACACAGCAGAAATCAGCTTCAGAACATTTCTCTTCTCTCCCTTCCATTGGCCAGATAATTAATTAGCACTTATTCCCCCCAGATGCACACACGCAAGCATGCACACATGCACACAAACATAGTAGGGGAAAGGGGATGCCTAGTCACTTGTACAACTGAATGCACTCAACTGAAATGTGTCTTCCACATTTAACCCAACCCCTCTGAATCAGAGAGATGCGGGGGGCTGCCTTAATCGACGTCCACATCATCGGCGCCCGGGGAACAGTGGAACTGGTTGCTCAGGAGCAAAACGACAGATTTTTACCTTGTCCTCTTGGGGATTCAATCCAGCAACCTTTCGGTTACTGGCCCAACGCTCTAACCACTAGGCTGTAGTGCCTCTCTCGCTCTTTCTCTGAATCGTAGACCTCTCTGTTCGCTTCTTGGACGGCAGCGGCTGTGCGTTGGCAGAGGCTGAGTTGTTGGCTGGGTGTGGTCTGGGCTTGTGCTGTGTACTGGGCTGTGCTGCGTGCTGTTGCTGTGTTGGGCTGTGCACGGAGCCGTATGTCTGACAGGCTAATCTGGCTCAACACTGAACAGAATAGAGCTGGGGGCTGGGCGTAGAGAGACTGGGCTCGGTAAATAAAAGTTAGCAAACTGCTGTCATCGGGCCGTTCTAACACATAGCCGCAGGGAAGTGTCATTCACTGTCAGTCTGATGATCTTATTCTACAGTATCTGCAACGAGCCAGCTTCTCCAAAAGAGAAGATCAGCATGATGATTGTGATAGAACTGCTCAAGATGGGCAGGTACTGTAAGGCACTAAGGGGAGTCCAATCCAGAAAATAACGAACTCAAGCAGTGTGTTAAAGCAGCGTGCTCAAGCAGCGCGCTCAAGGCTATGAGGAACTGAAGGAGTTTTAAATGGAAAGGAAAAGCACAGAAGTAACAGTTACTAGCCGGCTTTGTTGTTGGCTTACTTTTTATTCATAAAGTCTTCATTACATTTCCAGCGATATCATTTGGTTGTGAGCCAAATAAGATGAAATGTTTTTTCTCCCTCGAGTTCTTCTTCTGCAAGTTTTAAGAAAATATTTATTCTAGAAACATTAGCTCCTTTGCCATGTTTAAAATGGCTCTACTATGATCACATGAAACCAGGAAGTTTATGATTAGTCTACATTCTTGGATGCCTATTGGCTCAGGCAGATGTTCCACTTCCCCCAAGCACTGCACGTCATTACCATTTTATAATATTTCTGGCTGTATTCTATTAAACATATGGGTTTAGATCCATAGGAAGCAGCATGATGCACTGTTTATGTTGAGAGGATTTGGGTGGGTGGGAGTATCGTCTCATAGTGCTAACGATCCATCCTCTCATTATGTTTTATGAATCTAAATAGATTGTGTATGAGATTTCCTCAACCCGATCTCTAAGCATCACTCAGACTGAATAATATAGTATAGGCATAATTTATTCTCCTAAGTGAACCAGATACTCTCCCAACCAAAAAAGCCTCCCAATCCTTACATGGTGCAGGGGGGGGTGAAGGTTGACAACTTTCCATTCTTTTTCAAGACACATTTCTATGGAACAGAGCAGAGCCTGAGCTAAACCCCTCCCTCTCCACAGCTGGAGCAGATCAGGAACAGGCCTGCAGAGCTGTGCTCAGCACGCCAGCCAGACAGACACATAGACAGACATTTTTCTATAAGGAGGAGAAAAAGAGTGGCTCGCATCGCTCCTTGAGAACAGGGGCCCGGCCACTCCATCCATAAATCACACTGGCTGCGGGTTAAGGACTACTTTCTCCTAGGGGCCACAACCGATTCATCCCGTTGTGTTATTTAAACACTGTTTAAACTATGTAGCTAGTGTGCTTTAGATTTAGCCCAGGCTGTGAAAAAGAGCTGAGGTGCTGTCGCCACTCAGCCTTGGCCTGATCTGTAGAGATGGAGCAATTTATGGCCAGAAAGGAGCCAGACTCCACCAACAAATCTCTGAGCTCCAGGGGCTTACAGGCCTCATTGTGCTGCATGGGGAGGGAGGGAGAGCGGGAGGGACTGAGAGGAAAAGAGGGGAGAGACACTGGCAAAGAGCGTCCCGGCCTGCCTTGCTATCTCATCCTAAACCGGATTAGAGCGAGGGACCCTTGAAATGTTAGGTCAATGGGCCCTTCGTAGCTGGAATTTCCTCTACACCTGCTACATGACCTCTGGGTTTCAGGGGGAAAAGGGAGAGCAGGAGGAAGAGGATGGGGGGAAGGAAGGAAAAGAAGGGGGATGGGGTGGAGGCTTAACATACACTACACACAAAGACACTACAATGTGCTATATTTTCCCCGGCCCCTAACTTACCAAACCCTGACCCAATCCTCCTCCTCCTACCTGGTTTATCTACAGAGTATCTTGGCCCAGCCAGGTCCCAAAACACGCATAATTGATATTTATGGGCTCTCTGCTCGGATGGCTGCATCACAGAAAGGGGGGGGGCAATTATACGTCTTATTAAAGCCTATTAGTTTGGCAGGAAACCTGGCACTTACCAGTGTGTGTGTCTGTCTGTGTGCGTGCATGTGTGTGTGTGTCTGTGTGCGTGCATGTGTGTGTGTCTGTCTGTGTGCGTGCCTGTATGTGTGTGTTTGTGTGCGTGCATGTGTGTGTGTCTGTCTGTGTGCGTGCATGTGTGTGTGCTGCTGGATGATGGCTGCATTACAAGCTCGGGCTCTGGCCGATACATGCCTGGGATTTCCACATTAACACTTAATAACCAAATAATGACGCAAGGGACCCGGCTTCCTTAGCCCAGAAAGAGAAGGCTCTCTTCTCCTCTCCCCATCTGTGGAAGGAAGCAAGGAGCGGAAAGCAGTGGAGAGGGAGGGTAAAAGGAGAGGACTGTGAGAGGCAGATAAGTTATCAAAGCCTAGACAGCCTGGGCAGTGTTGGTGTGTGTACGTGTGTGCAGGACTGGGCCTCCTCTTACATAGTGCTCGTGAAAAAAAAAAAACTTTCATTTGTCTTCTTTTCACAACTGGAAACCTTTACAGAAAGTATAGGCCTTTTTTAGGAAGTGGAAAAAGCTTGACGGACAGCTAGAGGAGACGTGAGGTGTGTTTGGATGTGTGTGGGTGTGGACTATTACCTCAAAACCACACAAAGTAAATTCACCCTGAGGATAAAACCCTGTAAAACTATGACACACTGACAATTTAAAAAAAGTATCCTTCTCCCCCAGCCAGCAGGATATGAAACAACACTGTCCACTTGATTTGAGAGTATACTACAATCTTGTACTTGAAGTGACATGTTGTGGGCAGGCCTGATAAAAGCTTCTTAAACACCTGTAACTGCTGCTGGAGATGACTGACAGCTACGCGGTGCCAAGGCATAAGTGGCCGACACTTTGGTTTAAGTGTTGCTACTTAATTTAAGCAAATCGACTCGGAGGGGTTTGTTGAAGGAAGGAGGAGTGACAGACAGGGAGGCATTGGGGGTGGGGGGGTGTGGTGTGTGTCTGTGTGTGTGTCTGTGTGTGTGAGAGAGAGAGCGCCCGAGCTGACAGTCTGTCTGTCTCCACGGCCACTCGGCCCAACGGCCCCTGCGGCTAATGAGCTCCGCTGTTCGGTATAGCTCCCGCCACCGCTACTAACGCTGTTGACAGCCGGAGGGACTCGAAAGTGGAAAAATAAGTGGAAAATGAGTCACATTAACATTCATGCCACTGGGAGCGAGCTGATCCCCCTCCCCCTAGAAAAACTAACTGACACTTCAAAGCAAAGGTTTCTCAGCGAGGGAGAGGATGAGGGAGAGAGAGAAATTAAAACAGCCATTTGCAAAAACACGATGGCCTAGACTTGTCAAGCAGCTTCAGAGGTTTTTAGCAAGACAGGCTCCAACTGCTGCTACAGATGAAGGATCTAAATTTGAGCCAGTTTGCTACAGCAGGAAAATAATCCTGCAGCAACAGGAAATGTGAATGATTATGTAGATTATAATTAACGGACATTTTTGTAGGGGTTAAACATTTTTAATAAGTGAAAATCAAGTCTAAAATGTATAGACATATGCAATATATACACAATAGTATGTGGGCCCCCACTTCAAATTAGTGGACAGATGACAGATGTATACAATCGAGCATATAGCCATGTCATCTCCATAGACAAACATTAGCAGTAGAATGGCCTTACAGTGACATTTAATGTGGCACCATCATAGGATGCCACCATACCAACAAGTCAGTTCGTCAAATTTCTGCCCTGCTCAGGCTGCCCCGGTCAACTGTAAGTGCTGCTATTGGGAAGTGAAAACATCTAGGAGCAACAAGGTTCAGCCGCGAAGTGGTAGGCTGTCACGCCCTGGTCTAAGTATTTTGTGTTTTTCTTCATGTATTGGGTCAGGCCAGGGTGTGGCATGGGGTTTTTGTATTGTGGTGTGTTTTGTCTTGGGGTGTTGGTGTGTATGTATTGGGATTGTAGCTGGTGGGGTTATCTAGCAAAGTCTATGGCTGTCTGGAGTGGTTCTCAATCAGAGGCAGGTGTTTATCGTTGTCTCTGATTGGGAACCATATTTAGGCAGCCATATTCTTTGAGTTTGTCGTGGGTGATTGTCCTTAGTGTCTTGATGTCCTTATTCTGTGGTTGTTTACACAAGTATAGGCTGTTTCGGTTTTCGTTCATTACGTTCTTTTGTTTTGTAGTGTTTGTGTTCATTCGTGTTTACGTTGTTCATTAAACATGGATCGCAATAGACACGCTGCATTTTGGTCTGACTCTCCTTCTCACCAAGAAAACCTCTACATAGGCCACATAAGCTCACAGAACGGGACCACAGAGTGCTGAAATGCGTTTGCCGATACTTTTTCCACCACTGCATAAAAGTAAAGAAAAACAATGCAAAAATGTTTGCATTGTCACATACTGTACACCAGATAGGTGCAGTGAAATGTTTTTTATTTTTTTACAGCCATAGTAGTTCGGTGCCCCTGGAGCCAATTAGGGTTAAGTGCCTTGCTCAAGGGCACATTGACAGATTTTTCCCCTTTTGAGCTTGAGTATTCAACACAGCGACCTTTTGGTTACTTTCCTAACTCTGTACCACTTGGCTACCTGCCGCCCTAACAGTGGCCTAACAGTGTAGTGAATAATGTTTTCAGCTACCGTGTGTAACACTACTATATAGCCTGTCTTGATGTTTTGAAAAAGCATTCCGACAGGCCTGTCAACACAGCTAAGGCTCTAAACGCTTGGTAATGACATCCCTCTCATCTGTTTCATTTTGTGTACAGTAGCTACTAGCTATATGTCATACACTGCTCTTTCTGTCTCTGTAAACATCAATATGTGGAGCTGGCAAAATGACAGTGAGTGAGGGGAAACCACAGCTGCGTGGGACTTTTTCCAATTTCCAATTGTTGCTGTTTGTCGGGCATGATAATGACACAAGTGGAATAACAAGCCCTATGATTGGATCACCGTCTGCAAATCATAACTGTGACAGCAACAATTATCATGCCCATAACCGGAACAGATTTGCCATCTTATCAGACAATCAGGAAATTGCTTTTCTTTGAATTACTTGTTGGCTTAGTGAATAAGGGTGACTGACCCTGCCAAGTTGAAATTGAACATAATATTACATTTTGCACAGCAGATTAAGAAACACTTACAGTGCAATCTATTATACAGTGCTTTACGCCAATACGTCCACAGAAGTAAGTATTCCACCTGGGAAACGGTTCTAGCATCTCATTCTCTTAAAACCAATATGTGCTGAGCTGTCATAAGCCCGTCATGTCAGCCCTAACCCCCCAGATGAAGAGGGATAGAAAAGGCTGCATCACTCACCCAGATAGAGAATGACATCTACTACAGCTCAGTGAGTGAGGGGTGAGTGAAAGACTGTGTGTACTTGTGGAAGATAGTGAGTGATGGCAGACTGACAGGGATATGGATAGTGTGTGTGTGTGTGTGTGTGTGTGTGTGTGTGTGTGTGTGTGTGTGTGTGTGTGTGTGGGGGTAAGAGAAACAGAGAGAAAGTTTGCATACTACACTGTGTGCAACAGACTAGTGCAGAAATGACCCATAAAACCTTGCTAAGCTGGTAGAAATCCTATTTCAGAATGACTAAAGGCTCCTCCAGAGAGGGGTGGTCTGCTGCTAGCTGTAGAACAACACTGCCTGTTCGCCCACTGGCTGAGCACCATATAGACTACTGCTGGGCATGGCTCACATCAATACCATTATCCCAGAAACCCTAGACCCACTCCAATTTGCATACCGCACCAACAGATCCACAAATGATGCAATCTCTATTGCACTCCACACTGCCCTTTCCCACCTGGACAAAAGGAACACCTACGTGAGAATGCTGTTCATTGACTACAGCTCCGCGTTCAACACCATAGTGCCCTCAAAGCTCATCACTGAGCTAAAGACCCTGGGACTAAATACTTCGCTATGCAACTGGATCCTGGACATCCTGACGGGCCACCCCCCAGGTGGTAAGGGTGGGTAACAACACATCCGCCACACTGATCCTCAACACAGGGGCCCCTCAGGGGTGCGTGCTCAGTCCCCTCCTGTACTCCCTGTTTACTCATGACTGCACCATCAGGCACGACTCCAACACAATCATTAAGTTTGCTGATGACACATGACAAAGGAGATGATTGTGGACTACAGGAAAAGGAGGACCGAGCACGCCGCCATTCTCATCGATGGGGTTGTAGTGGAGCAGGTTGAGAGCTTCAAGTTCCTTGGCGTCCACATCACCAACAAACTAACATGGTCCAAGCACACCAAGACAGTTGTGAAGAGGGCACGACAAAATCTATTCCCCCTCAGGAGACTGAAAAGATTTGGCATGGGTCCTCAGATCCTCAAAAGGTTCTACAGCTGCACCATTTAGAACATCCTGACAGGTTGCATCACTGCCTGGTATGGCAACTGCTCATCCTCCGACCACAAGGCACTACAGAGGGTACACCGGGGCCAAGCTTCCTGCCATCAGGACCTCTATACCAGGCGGTGTCAGAGGAAGGCCCTAAAAATTGTCAAAGGCTCCAGCCACCCTAGTTATAGACTGTTCTCTCTGCTACCGCACGGCAAGTGGTACCGGTACGCCAAGTCTAGGTCCAAGAGGCTTCTAAACAGCTTCTACCCCCAAGCCATAAGACTCCTGAACAGCTAATCAAATGGCTACCCAGCTTGTTCCAGGGTGTATAGCTGTCATCACCCCTCCCCCCACACACACACACCTCCAGAGGCAGTCAGGCAGAGGGACAGCTCAGGCCCCAGTCCCCTCCTCCTCCTCATCTCTCGTTTCCAGAGCAGATGGGCCTCTCAGCATGCTTCTGTTCACCACACCACAGGCCATGACTCAAACACCACCACACCATAACAAGCTACACTTCACGTTCCCGGCCTCCTCCACCCCCTCTGCCTCCAGATGCCTCCATCTATCTTCTACCCCACCACCCTCTCTCACTCTCATACACACCTACCTGCAGGCCATGCATATGCTGTAAGCGAGCAAACTATTTCTGCTTCCACTCATTTTTATTTAGCATTTTTATTTAACCTTTATTTAACTAGGCAAGTCAGTAAAGAACAAATTCTTATTTTCAATGACAGCCTAGGAACAGTGGGTTAACTGCCTTGTTCAGGGGCAGAGTGACAGATTTTTTACCTTGTCAGCTCGGGGATTCGATCTAGCAACCTTTCGGTTACTGGCCCAACGCTCTAACCACTAGGCCGTCCCATACCAACCACCATCGACTGAATGAGCTCAGAAAAGATGGATTCTCCCAGGATTGCAAGTCTTCAAATGTAATCCTTTCAATCAAAACCAGTGTCATCTACGTGCCAATGCCAAACACATTTTACAACCTTAGTTCTACAGTCGTTTTAATTCACAAAGTGCCCTCAGCCATCAAGTCTCCTCAGCCATCTTGCCCCTCAGCTAACAACACCTTCAGCCATAAGGACGCCTCCTATCTACCTCCCCACCCTCCCTCATCCTGACTAATCTCTCCTCTACTCAAGTTTTCTGATGACAACACCCTGGTCAGTCTCATCTCCGACAGCAACGAGCCCAAGTACCATGGAGAGGTTGATCGCCTGGTGGCCTGGTGCAGTCACAACAAGATGGAACTCAACACGTCCATCATTGAGTCCATCCTCCCCTCTTCTATCACTGTCTGGTTTGGGTGTTTGTCTGCCCACTGCCAGAGCAAACTGCAGCGCATTGTCTGGTCTACGGAGGTGGTCATCGGCTGTCACCTGCCCAACATCAAGGACCTGCACGCCTCCAGGACCAGGAACCGTGCAGGTAAGATCATTGTCGACCCAGCCCAACCCAGACACTCCATGTTTCAAAAGCACCACTCTGGAAGGCGGTTTACAGTAGATCAATCATGACCAAAACAGCCCACCAACTGAGAGGTTTCTTCCCCCATGCTGTGGCCCTCATCAACCGGCCATCGGGCTCATAGGGATTAAGTGACTTTGCATTGGGCCGTTTAACTGACATGCCTAGTCAAATAAAGCTATATAAAAAATAAATGAATACATTTTAAAAATCGGAAATCGGCGCCCAAAAATACCGATTTCCGATTGTTATGAAAACTTGAAATCGGCCCTAATTAATCGGCCATTCCGATTAATCGTCCGACCTCTAATACTAATAATAATATGTCTATATTAGCATCTGGGACTGAGTAGGAGGCAGTTCACTCTGGGCACGCTATTCATCCAAAAGTGAAAATGCTGCCCCTATCACAAACAGGTTAAGAACACATTCTTATTTTCAATGACGGCCTAGGAATGGTGGGTTAACTACACGAGGAGCCTGCCTGTTACGCAAATGCAGTAGAAGCCAAGGTAAATTGCTAGCTAGCATTACACTTATCTTATAAAAACAATCAATCATAATCACTAGTTATAACTACTAATCCAGTTTAGCAGGCAATATTAACCAGGTTAAATTGTGTCATTTCTCTTGCGTTCATTACACGCAGAGTCAGGGTATATGCAACAGTTTGGGCTGCCTGGCTCATTGCGAACTAATTTGCCAGAATTTTACGTAATTATGACATAACATTGAAGGTTGTGCAATTTAATAAGAATATTTAGATAAAATACCGAACGGTTCCGTATTTCACTGAAATAATAAACGTTTTGTTTTCTAAATGATAGTTTCCAGATTCGACCATAAAAATAACCAAAAAGCTCGTATTTCTGTGTATTATAATGTTATAATTAAGTCTGATTTGATAGAGCAGTCTGACTGAGCAGCAGCAGGCCCATAATAATTCATTCAAACAGCACTTTCGTGTGTTTTGCCAGCAGCTCTTCGCAAGCACAGCGCTGTTTATGACTTCAAGCCTATCAGCCTAATGGCTGGTGTAACCAATGTGAAATGGCTAGCTAGTTAGCTGGGTGTGCGCTAATACCGTTTCAAACATCACTCGCTTTTAGATTTGTAGTAGTTATTCCCCTTGCGCTGCAAATGCCGCAGCTTTTGTGGAGCGATGGGTAACGCTGCTTCGAGTGTGGCTGTTGTCGATGTGTTCCTGGTTCGAGTCCAGGTAGAGGCGAGGAGAGGGACAGAAGCTATACTGTTACACTGGCAATACTATAGTGCCTATAAGAACATCCAATAGTCAAAGGTATATGAAATACAAATGGTATAGAGAGAAATAGTCCTATAAATACTAAATTAACTACAACCTAAAACCTCTTACCTTGGAATATTGAAGTCTCATGTTAAAAGGAACCAATAACGTTCATATGATCTCATGTTCTGAGCAAGGAACTTAAAGGTTAGCTTTTTTACATGCCACATATTTTACATGGCACACATTTTTACATGGCACATACATGGCACATATTGCATATCGGCACATATTACTTTCTTCTCCAACATTTTGTTTTTGCATTATTTAAACCAAATTGAACATGTTTCATTATTTATTTGAGGCTAAATTGATTTTATTGATGTATTATATTAAGTTAAAATAAGTGTTCATTCAGTATTGTTGTAATTGTCATTATTACAAATAAATAAATAAAACAATCGGCCGATTAATCGGTGTCTGCTTTTTTGATCCTCCAATAATCGGTATCGGTATCAGTGTTGAAAAATCCTAATCGGTCGACCTCTAATTAGTATTGGATAGAAAACATTCTGAAGTTTCTAAAACTGTTTGAATGATGTCTGTGAGTATAACAGAACAAATATGGCAGGCAAAAACCTGAGAAAAATCCTACCAGGAAGTGGGAAATCTGAGGTTTGTAGTTTTTCAAAGCCTGACCTACCGAATACACAGTGTCTGTGGGGTCAAGTTGCACTTCCTAAGGCTTCCACTAGAGGTCAACCGTCTTTAGAAACTTGTTTCAGGCTTCTGCTATAAAGGAGGGCGGAATGGGAGCTGAATGAGTCAGTGGTCTGGCAGAGTGTCTCAGGCTCGTGACGCGCGGTCCCGACAGAGTAAGCTCTCGTTCCAGTGCTTTTCTACAGACAATGGAATTCTCCAGTTGGAACATTATTGAAGTTTTATGTTAAAAACATCCTAAAGGTTGATTCCATACATCGTTTGACAAGTTTCTATGACCTGTAACGGAACTTTTCAAGTTTTTCTCTGGATGTAGTGCTCGCGCCTCATGAAGATGGATTACTGGGCTGAACACGCTAACAACAAGTGGCTATTTGGACATAAATGATGGACTTTATGGAACAAATCAGTAATTTATTGTCGAACTGGGATTCCTGGGAGTGCAATCTGATGAAGATCATCAAAGGTAAGTGAATATTTATAATGTTATTTCTAACTTCTGTTGACTCCAACATGGCGGATGTTTCTTTGGCTGGATTGGGCTCTGAGCGCCGTACTCAGATTATGCTTTTTCCGTAAAGTTTTTTTGAAAACTGACACAGCGGTTGCATTAAGGAGAAGTCTATCTTTAATTCTGTGAATAACACTTGTATCTTTTATCAATGTTTATTATGAGTATTTATGGGATTTGTTGTGGCTATCTGCAAAATCACCAGATGTTTTGGAATCAAAACATTACTGCACGTAACGCGCCAATGTAAACTGAGACTTTATGCACAATATCGAACAAAACATACATGTATTGTGTAACATGATGTCCTATGAGTGTCATCTGATGAAGATCATCAAAGGTTAGTGATTAATTTGATCTCTATTTAATTCTATTTATATTTTTTTGGCTGGAAAAATGGCTGTGTGTTTTTGTGACTTGGCTCTGATCTAACATAATCATATGTTGTGCTTTCGCTGTAAAGCCTTTTTGAAATCGGACATGATGGGTAGATTAACAAGAAGTTTATCTTTAATTTGCTGTATTAGACTTGTTAATGTGTGAAAGTTACATATTTCAAAAGAATATAATGGAATATCGCGCGCTGCCTTTTCAGCGGAATGTTGTTGAGGGGTTCCGCTAGCGGAACGCCTGCGCTAGAAAGGAGTGTATGCTAGGATATAAAATCTGTCCAGTTCCAGTTATGATATTGGCAAATAATGTTCAATACTGTTTGTATGTGTGGTTTCTGAAAGTACAGAATAAAGAGGAATTATTAGTAATTAGAATACAATAAGGATATTGCAATAAAACAATATTACAAAGTAGTAGCATAATAACAGTGCTATAAAAATAATGAATTGTGTTGACAAAATCACAAATATGAGTTTATAACAGTAAGAAACAGTAACTGTTGAGCTCCTCAAGGCGGCAGGGCAGAACAGAGCAATGATAAACAGGATAAATGAAAACAAACCATGGTCATAAGGCCAGGGTATCTTCAAAAGCCAACACAAGCTAATACTTCTCTGATGCATTTATCATTGTTTTACAGAGCTAATAGACTGTAGCTGCCTACATAATCACAATTGAGTATAACTCCATAAAGTTTATGAAATTAGTAACGTTACCTCGCGTGTCTGTGGTTAGAAGGAATGCACACAAATATATTATGCTCCAGACATACAGTGAGTTATAGTAGAAACAGTATAACACGACATACAGAAACTATTATAACGTAATAAGGTACTTACTTTGATAGAAACGCACACATGTCCAAAGTTATTATCATGTAGTAATGAAAACACCAGACGACACCAGCCGGAAAATGTTTTTTTTTTTTTTTGCAGGTCCTGTTCTGACTGAAGAGGCACAAATGTCTGCATATTTGATCTGCAGACACAATGGGGAAGTTTGTCCTGCTCAGTAATGCCTAAAAAATCAATTGTCCGCAAAAGTGAAATGGCCTACTTTTATGTGAATTAATGAGGTGGCGGAACACACCTCTATTTAAACTGTTATTAGAAAATAAAACTTGTTAGAAAATCATTTGAAATTGACAAGTTTAAACAGCCTATAAATAAAAGCAGGCAGTGTTCCTTAGTTTGAGGGCAACGGGGATTAACTGTCCTGTTAAGTAACAATCACATTTTGGAACAGTGAGCGCATTCTGACATAACGCGCATAAAAAACTCACGCTGGGGCGACCGTTAGAGATATTTGGAACTTGGGTATGAAAAGGTTAAGAATGGTGGAAGCCACTGTGTTCTGAGGAACCTTCAATGCTGCTGAAATGTTTTGGAACCCTCAGATCTGTGCCTTGACACAATCCAGCCTTGGAGCTCTACGGACAATTCCCTCGACATGGCTTTGTTTTTGCTCTCACATGCACTGTCAACTGTTGGACCTTATATAGACAGGTGTGTACCTTTCCAAATCATGTCCAATCAATTGAATTTACCACAGGTGGACTCCAATCAAGTTGTAGAAATCTCAATTATGATCACTAGAAACAGGATGCAGCTGAGCTCAATTTTGAGTCTCATAGCAAAGGGTCTGAGTACTCATGTAAATAAGATATTTCTGTTTTTAATACATTCGCAAACATTTCTAAAAACCTGTACCAAGGAACTTGATACTCTTGACCAGCTCCACTTCAGCCCGGTTGATGTTAATGGGAGCCTGTTTGGCCCTACTTTTTCTGATATCCACGATCAGCTCCTTTGTCTTGCTCACATTGAGGGAGAGGTTGTTGTCCTGACACCACACTGCCAGGTCTCTGACCTCCTCCCTATTGGCTGTCTCATCATTGTCAGTGATCAGGCCTACCACTGTTGTGTTGTCAGCAAACTTAATGATGGTGTTGGAGTCGTTCTTAGGAGGGGATTAAGCACTTACCACTGAGGGGCCCCAGTGTTGAGGATCAGCGTGGCAGATGTGTTGTTGCCTACCCTTACCACCTGGGGGCGGCCTGTCAGGAAGTCCTGGATTCAGTTGCAGAGGGAGGTGTTTAGTCCCAGGGTCCTTAGCTTAGTGGGGAGTGTGAATGAGATTGCATTATCTGTGGTATGTGAATTGTAGTGGGTCTAGGGTTTCCGGGATGATTGTGTTGATGTGAGCCATGACTAACCTTTCAAAGCACCATGGCTACTGACGTGAGTGCTACAGGGCATTAGTCAATTCTGCAGGTTACCTTAACTTTCACCGGTTTGGCCGGTGTAGGTTGTCATTGTAAATAAGAATTTGTTCTTAACTGACTTGTTAAATAAACAAAAAAATAATAATTGCTGACATGGCATGTTGAGTCATTTTCACAGCTTTCTATTTCCTTACAACCGGTCAAACTGATGTTTTTTGGAAATTTTGCACAGAATATCTTTCCTGTTTTTTATTTTTTATTATTGCGTTTTCTCCCCGGGTCCCTAAATTTCTTTGCTCCGCCAAAGAAGCAGAGATGACAGAGTGATCTTTAGAAATTTCAATTAGATTTAAGCATTCATTCTATCTATTTATGACATTATTCTGGTGGGAAAGGATTTATTTAGTCTTCTAGGGCAACATATAACGACAGAAGAGAAGTTGCATGTATCTAATTATAGACAAGTTGACTAACAAATAGCCTACCAAAATGTCAGAAATAATAAGCAGAAACATCACAATCAGGCCCCAAAAATGTAAGAAAATAATTATTCTGTCATGTCTGACTGTAGCGTACAGCGCATTTTCTATATTAACTGGTTAGGGTCGGGTGCAGTCCTCAGATTTTCACTTTATCGCATGTAGTCGGGTGTTTGCGGACACATCGACAACAGCCACACTCGAAGCAGCGTTACCCATCGCTCCACAAAAGCCGCAGCATTTGCAGCGCAAGGGGAATATCAGCAATTGCGGGCAGGTGCGGTCAAACAAACAGCTGACCCGCGCATCACTCGTATAGACTAGTAATTGATAGCAAGGTACATTAACAGTACTGGATGAAAACACAGCAAGAAAACACACAGGCCAATATGTAATAGTTTTAATAATAATTTTATTACAGTATTGGTGATGGTTAAACAACAACTTGTTTTACTAAAGGGGAAAAAACTGCAAGAAAAGACTGACAACTTATGAATATGCATAACCCATATTTCATATTCATGCAGTGATTGAACAACAACTTCATTTCCACCCCCAGCCTCTAAAGGCATAGTATCGTGGCAGATCACCTGTCAAGTCAGTCAGTCAGTAATTGCTGCAGATGTGGTCAATAGTGCTTGAGCATATGATACTCCCCAAAGCATGGTGAAACACAGAGGTGTGCCACAAGCTAAACACATGTACTTTGTCAACCTCCTCTGCTTCTGGTGCCAGACAGGCAGACTTTGCAGTGCCTCCGTGTGTGACTACCTTGAGCAGCAGTTTGAGGGACTTCGCAGGGAAAATACCATGCAGTGAGGCGTAGGGGATTGTCTGCAGAATGACGACCCCCAGTGGATGGGCGCCGAGGGGTATGGTACTCCTCCATCAGCTCTCTCATGAGGTTTTCTCTGTACTTTTGGTAGGTAATTACTTTACCTAAGAGGGAGTGGGGAGGATGAGGGAAGGGAGAGGATGATGAGGCAGTGGGTAGGTTGGAGAGCAGATGCTGGAAGAGTGTGAGACTGCTGTACCAATTGTCCACATACAAAGTGTGTTCCTTGCCGAGATGAGGAGCCAGCATGATCATCACCACGGACCTGGACACCCCAAGAACCTCATAATGTTACACCCTGTGTAAACTATAATGTCCTGGACAAATCCTGTCTTCACGTCGCACATGACAAAGAACTTGACCCCAAACCTGTGCCTTTTGGAGGGAATATATTGACGGAACGCCAGCCTACCCTTCCGCAACATCAGGGACTCATCAATGCAATGCATAGGTCCTTGTATGGCCTAAATACCCGACCAAATGCTGATGTCTGGCTGGTAAGAACTAGAGGTCGACGATTAATCGGAATGGCCGATTAATCAGGGCCGTTTTCATAACAATCGGAAATCTGTATTTTTGGGCGGCGATTTGACGATTTAATATATATCTATTTTTTTTACACCTTTATTTAATCTTTATTTAACTAGGCAAGTCAGTTAAGAACACATTCTTATTTTTAATGACGGCCTAGGAGCGGTGGGTTAACTGCCTCGTTCAGGGGCAGAAAGACAGATTTTCACCTTGTCAGCTCGGGGGCTTCAATCTTGCAACCTTACAGTTAACTAGTCCAATGCAATAATGACCTGCCTCTCTCTCGTTGCACTCCACATTTGCCTGTTACGTAAATGCAGTAAGCCAAGGTAAGTTTCTAGCTAGCATTAAACTTATCTTATAAAAAACAATCAATCATAATCACTAGTTAACTACACATGGTTGATGATATTACTAGATATTATCTAGCTTGTCCTGTGTTGCATATAATCTGACAGAGCATACAAGCATACAAGTATCTAAGTATCTGACTGAGCGGTGGTAGGCAGAAGCAGGTGCGTAAACATTCATTCAAACAGCACTTTCGAGAGGGATGGAAGCTATACTGTTACACTGGCAATACTAAAGTGCCTATAAGAACATCCAATAGTCAAAGGTTAATGAAATACAAATGGTATAGAGGGAAATAGTCCTAAAATAACTACAACCTAAAACTTCTTACTTGGGAATATTCACGACTCATATTAAAAGGAACCACCAGCTTTCATATGTTCTCATGTTCTGAGCAAGGAACTGAAACGTTAGCTTTCTTACATAGCACATATTGCACATTTACGTTCTTCTCCAACACTTTGTTTTTGCATTATTTAAACCAAATTGAACATGTTTCATTATCTACTTGAGGCTAAATAGATTTTATTGATGTATTATATTAAGTTAAAATAAGTGTTAATTCAGTATTGTTGTAATTGTCATTATTACAAATACATGTTTTTTTATTTTTTTTATTTTTTAAATCGTCCGATTAATCGGTATCGGCTTTTTTGGTCCTCCAATAATCGGTATCGGTATCGGCGTTGAAAAATCATAAATCGGTCGACCTCTAGTAAGAACATTTCTTATTTTGTGTAACGGGTCATTTAGGTTGGCAGTAGCATTGTTGACGAAATGCAGGCATCGCAGCAGAACTAGGAAGCGGTCTTGAGAAAAGAGGGTGGCAAAGAAGGGAGTTGCAAACACAGGATCTGTGCTCCAGTATTCTCTTAGAGAGTTCTGCTTTACTATCCCCATGAGAAGGACTGTCACCAGGAAGGTATACATTTCACTAATTGTGGTTGTCACCCATTCAGCGAGATTCCCCCACACTCCTGGCTCTCTCTTATGCAGCTCCAAGGCATAGCGATTGGTCTCCTCTACTCCTGGACTCCCCACCAGCTCCTCTGTCAGAAAGAGCTTGAAGCACTCTGCCTCAGTTGGAAATGGCAAGGGGCGTTGCACTCCAGACTGGGACTCATCATAGCAAACAGCAGGGCCAGGGTGGTTGAAATGGCTGGCTTCCTTCCAGCTACTACAGACCTCCTGTACTTTATCCACTGTCGGTCTGCCGCCATCACCACCAGCATCTTGAAAGGGAGCTGGGACTTCGTCAGGGGACAAGGGGTCCTCAGATTCAGGGTTCTCAATGGCTACAAGGTTGGGGAGGCTCCTTACTGTCACTCTCAATGTCAAAATCTGACTCCTGACTTTCAGACTCATTGTCAGAATTGATCAAAATCTCCAGAATTTCCACATTTGTGAGTTGTCTCCTTTTGAAAAGCATTGCTAATGCTACAGCTTAGCTCACTAGCTACATACATAAACAACAACACTGAATGGCTCAGAGTGGGAGTCAGAGGTGTTGTGATTGACTGCCAGCACGCACCACTTGTATCAATAAATCCCTATCAGAAAATGTTTTGCGTAGTAATGATTTATTTACTGTTTTATTCATGTTTTCAAGTTCTGGTGACAAATCATGCATTCGAACTCTTGCATAGATTGTAATGGACACATTATGTGTGTAAAATACTTTTTAAAAGGTTGTACTGATTATGGTGAGCTAAGCTAATTCCAGCTATGTGTGGAACCATGTTTGTTGACATACAACGCATTCTGGGATCATGTAAATTTATTTTGGACCAAAGATGTTATAATAAAATGAGGTGAGGGAGTGTTCACTCAATATCCAAATAAAACTTCCGTAAGTGAATGATGGGATATGAACGATGGCAGACGACCCCCTTTAACATGCATACTGCAAACAGACCAAACTCATCTTGTCTCCTCTTATTATCTTTGGTTGCTGTGAAAAAACACAAACTACACATCGTCGTTTACTTTCGATTTCTAAAAAATGTTTTACTCAATTATTTCGATCAATGATTGAGCTCACCCGTGAATTATAAATTGTAATTGCTATTAGCTAATTCATTGTAGTTTCTGTCAGCTGAGAGTTATCTTTCCTCAGTTAGCGCTGGACAAATGTAGCCTACATTTTCCAGTTTGGCTGATTGTGTTATGCTGTAGCTACTTCTGTGGATGTCTGAACATTGCATCAAAATCAAAACTGGACATTCTAAATAAGTGTTCTAATCACACAGGTTTGAGCGTACGCTGGAGGGACTACTATAGAATGATCACACCCATTTGTTGGTACGTGTGAAAAGGTTAAATGGAAGAAGTTTGGAACCACCAAGACACTTCCTAGAGGTGACCGCCTGGCCAAACTGCGCAATCGGGGGAGAGGGGCCTTGGTCAGGGAGGTGAACAAGAACTCGATAATCACTCTGTCAGAGCTCTAGAGTTCCTCTGTGCAGATGGGATAACCTTCCAGAAGGACAACCATCTCTGCAGCACTCCACCAATTAGGCCTTGGCTGGACGGAAGCCACTCCTCAGTAAAAGGAACATGACAGCCCACTTGGAGATTGCCAAAAGGCACCTAAAGATTATAAGACCATGAGAAACAAGATTTTCAGGTCTGATGAATCCAGATTTAACTCTTTAGCCTGAATGCCAAGTGTCACAACTGGAAGAAACCATCCCTACGTTGAAGCATGGTGATGGCCGCATCATATTGTGGGGATGATTTTCAGCAGCAGGGACTGGCAGACTAGTCAGGGGTGAAGGTTCACCTTCCAACAGGACAAAAACCCTAAGCACACAGCCAAGACAACACAGGAGTGGCTTTGGGACAAGTCCTTGAGTGGCCCAACCATAGCCCGGACTTGTACCCGATCTAACATCTCTGGAGAGACCTGAAAATAGCTGTGCAGCAATGCTCCCCATCCACCTGACAGAGCTTGAGAGGATCTGAAGACAAGCAAACTCCCCAAATACTGGTGTGTCAAGCTTGTAGCGTCATACCCAAGAAGACTTTAGGCTGTAATCGCTTCTTCAACAAAGTACTGAGTAAAGGGTCTGAATACTTATGTAAATGTAATATTTCAGTTTTTTTTTTTTATACATTTACAAAAATGTCTAAAAACCTGTTTTTGCTTCGTCATTATGGGGATTGATGAGGAAAAAATAAAATGTAATCAATTTTGTTAGGCTGTAACCTAACAAAATGTGGAAAAAGTCAAGGGGTCTGAATACTTTCTGAAGGCACCATATATATTAGGCGGTGTCAGAGGAAAACCCCCAAAATTGTCACTGCTGCTACTCAATGTTTATTTATGCATAGTCACCTTACCCCTACATACATGTACAAATTACCTGGACTAACCTGTACCCCTGCACATTGACTCAGTACCGCTAGCCCCTGTACATAGCCTCGCTATTGTTATTTTATTGTGTTACTTTTTATTTAAAAAATTACTTTAGTTTTTTTGTAAATATTTTCTTTACTCTATTTCTTGAACTGCATTATTGGTTAAGGGCTTGTAAGTAAGCATTTCATGGTAAGGTCTATTACACCTATTGTATTCGGCGCATGTGACAACTACAATTAGATTTGATAAAGATAGATACTGTCTGTGGAGGCCCTCACTTCACATTCTCTCAAGATGTTGAAATAAATAAATCATATTCTCCAATCCTGTTCCTGAGTCAAAATGTTGCCTACATTTGGTGTACCATTTTACAGCAAGAAATGCTTAATTCTGCAAGAGTTCATATTAAGGCTATGTGAGAGGTTATAGACCTACAGTCAGTGTCCAATTTCCAATTAACCCAGCAAAACAGTAGGCTACAGTTCCCTTGATGTGCCATAGGCCTATTTGATGTCCCCGTCTTGTGACTGTTGAATTTTGTATAGTGCCTCACAATCATCACACATAACGTAGCTGGCACCACTATCACCTCTTCACCAAATCTTTCCAAAACATGACTTTTCTCGCCTTCGCTTCTCTTTATTTTCTACTCTCCATTTCACAGCTTTTTTCTTATCGAATTAAACTCTGACATTGTCCCTTTTACCTCTGTGGAGTGACATACATGTTTCTGCCTTTTCCAGAAGCTATCCGGCGCGTGTACAGTTAGGCTCTAAAGCTTAGGCTTATGCACTAATGCCAGGTAGCCTAAAATAATGAAATACAAAGCTCAATGTAGCCTATACAGTGTACAAAACATTAGGAAAAACATCATGCTCTTTCATGACATAGACTGACCAGGTGAATCCAGGTGAAAGCTATTATCCCTTATTGATGTAACCTGTTAAATCCACTTCAATCAGTGTAGATGAAGGGGATGAGAAAGGTTAAAGAAGGAAATTTAAGCCTTGAGACAATTGAGACATGGATTGTGTATGTGTGTCAATCAGATTTAACTGTCTTTGAACGGAGTATGGTAGTAGGTGCCAGGCGCATCGGTTTGAGTGTGTCAAGAACTGCAATGCTGCTGGGTTTTTCACACTCAACAGTTTCCTGTGTGTATCAAGAATGGTCCACCGCCATTTATCCACACAATATTTCATGACCCTAAACCCGCCTGCTCTGCGGACATAACCGCTGGACTGCAAAATCTGCACTATACTGCATTTGTACTATGTTCATCTCTGCACAACACTGTATATATTCACCATGGCAGTATCCCTCCCCATGCTTATATAGATATATCCCCTCTATAAATTGTATATTCCCTCTGTAATCAGCCTATACTCCAGAGTTGTATGTTATGTTTACTGTACCGATATTGTATACTCTGTATGATGTCTATGAGGACTTGTGTCTGTATTCCGTTTGTAAAGTGTCTACTGCTGGCAGCACTGTCTCACTAAAGTAAATTGTGGGTATGTGTAAGTGTACTTGGTGAATAAAGGTGATTCTGATGAAGTAGTACTCACAAAGAGCTACATATACTACAACTGATGGTGTTTCAACTGATTGAACTTTCACTATGCAGACTGAACAGTAGCCTACTCTACCAGACTACAACAACCGCACACAGATGCACTGTCACTATAAAACAAAGATTGTTCCACAATGAAAAATAGCAGTAGCGATAAACTATGTACATAGACTTGAACCAACAAATTTGCTGCTGGGCACCCATCCATTTTTTTGCAGAAATGCTGCTGTGCACCCATCCATTTTTTGCAGAAATGCTGCTGTGCACCTATCAGTTTTTTTGCAGAAATGCTGCTGTGCACCCATCCATTTTTTGCAGAAATGCTGCTGTGCACCTATCAGTTTTTTTGCAGAAATGCTGCTGTGCACCCATCCATTTTTTGCAGAAATGCTGCTGTGCACCTATCAGTTTTTTTGCAGAAATGCTGCTGTGCACCCATCCATTTTTTGCAGAAATGCTGCTGTGCACCTATCAGTTTTTTTGCAGAAATGCTGCTGTGCACCCATCCATTTTTTGCAGAAATGCTGCTGTGCACCTATCAGTTTTTTTGCAGAAATGCTGCTGTGCACCTATCAGTTTTTTTTGCAGAAATGCTGCTGTGCACCTATCAGTTTTTTTGCAGAAATGCTGCTGTGCACCTATCAGTTTTTTTGCAGAAATGCTGCTGTGCACCCATCCATTTTTTGCAGAAATGTTACTGTGCACCTATCCATTTTCACCACTGACAATGCCCCCCTTATCTGTACTCTTTATTTCAGCACAGAGCAACATGTCAGAAGCTGTTACAAGCATTTCTGTATTTTACCCCCGACCAGACAATATCTGGAAGTTCAGTACATTGGGTCCGTGCCAGCCAGATATAGAAAAATATTGCCTGGCTGGAATCTGTGTGGTGCGTAACAGGCAAAACAAGGAATAACACCTCTCATTGAATTCCTTTCTAAACTAGCTCTCCTCTCATTTCCTTTCCTCTCTTTTTTTCAAACTATCTCTGCTCTCCTCTTCAAACTATATCCCCTCCCCTAATTACAGGCCTTTGGAGCGGTGAAAAGATAATATTTCTGCTGTGGAATAACTGGGAGGAGGAGAATGTCTTTATTCCGTTTAAAGGACAATGGAGGCCACAGAGGGCAGAGACAATGATATTTCCAATTTTGCATATGTCATGAAGCATGACAGATTGGAGTGTTATTGGAACTGAGTGGGATATGCTAATGCTCACTTGGCTGAAATCAAAACAGACTGTCTGGCTCCTTGAGGGGAGGGTCAGAAACAGTGTGGTTATTAAAAAAATATATTGTTATAATAATTATCATCACTGTTGCCATCATCGTTGTCATCATCATGTCTGTTGACGCTGTCTTTAGCAGGAGGATTTACTAGAGGGTATCCTATCCAGTTGACAGTGCCAACACCCTTTGCCATTCACCCCTGCTGGTTCGAATTGGAACCAAATAAGGTTTTTCAGAGCAATGCCATAGGGGAACCATTTTAGGTTATCTGAAGAACCTTAAATGGGTTCTTTGAAGCCTTATTTACATATTTCCCAGGGTGCCTTTCAGATTAATTTTAGAGTTACCAGTACCACCCTTGACTGTGTTTTCTAGTGACAGAGACATACTTTTTGCATTCCTTCATTCTCAGTCCAGTGACCTTCACAAGCTGAGATCCTAAATGATCCTAAACTGAGATCCTAAATGATCTTAAACTGAGATCCTAAATGATCTCCCCACCGGTTGGCAACAAAGTTGCTTTTATGTTTCTTGTGTTTTCTATTGCAACCTTTGGATGGCACATGTATTTTATAATTCAACATGGGCTAACTAGCTGTTGAGGGTCAATTTATCCAGACAAGTGTTTGCACTGCAAGACCGACATCAAGCAAATAACGGCATTGATGCACCACAGTATATTGTTGTCTAGCTATGTCAATTAAATTGCATGTTACTGCTGTTACGATAGTTGACTCGACATGTAAATGGTTAGATTTATAATACTGCAGCCTACATGTTGTAACTAGAATAGGCCTACTTGTTGATATGGATCAAAGGGTCGCTGGCCCAGCAGCTGCTTGACAACTCTCAGGTACGCTAGACTCTACAGCATATTATGACGTCTTGCCTGGATTTTTTTATTGGTCCAACAAAACAAAATATAAATGTAAACAAAATCACGACACTTATTGAGTCTGGCTTTAAATAGGGATGGACACACTAGGCTTTAGAACACAAGTTAACTGTAAATCACCATATTGGCATTGTTGCATCACTGGCAGGAGTGTTTTGGAATTTGTGAGTTTACTGAGACCAGTGAATTCAGGACGCTAACATAATTTGTTGGTGTCAAACCACATGAAAACATGATACATATTTTGAAAGCTGAGAAACAGCCTTTCCAGATGATATGACATACAACAGCACCACATCAATCAAATGGTAATTAGTCAAGAAAAAACACTGCTTTTTACCCAAACAACTGCCATTTACACAACTTCCTGAAGATAGAGAAACACTTGGAGCCCATTGACTCTTCCTTATTTGGTAAGGATTGAAAATCTGAAATAAGAATAGAAATACCTTTAACTGAACAGTGATATTTTTCTAGAATTCTATGGATGTTCCGTGATAAGACACTTTCTTCTCTGGATAGTGTATTAAACACATACAGTGCCTTGCAAAAGTATTCGGCCCCCTTGAACTTTGCGACCTTTTGCCACATTTCAGGCTTCAAACATAAAGATATAAAACTGTATTTTTTTGTGAAGAATCAACAACAAGTGGGACACAATCATGAAGTGGAACGACATTTATTGGATATTTCAAACTTTTTTAACAAATCAAAAACTGAAAAATTGGGCGTGCAAAATTATTCAGCCCCTTTACTTTCAGTGCAGCAAACTCTCTCCAGAAGTTCAGTGAGGATCTCTGAATGATCCAATGTTGACCTAAATGACTAATGATGATAAATACAATCCACCTGTGTGTAATCAAGTCTCCGTATAAATGCACCTGCACTGTGATAGTCTCAGAGGTCCGTTAAAAGCGCAGAGAGCATCATGAAGAACAAGGAACACACCAGGCCGGTCCGAGATACTGTTGTGAAGAAGTTTAAAGCCGGATTTGGATACAAAAAGATTTCCCAAGCTTTAAACATCCCAAGGAGCACTGTGCAAGCGATAATATTGAAATGGAAGGAGTATCAGACCACTGCAAATCTACCAAGACCTGGCCGTCCCTCTAAACTTTCAGCTCATACAAGGAGAAGACTGATCAGAGATGCAGCCAAGAGGCCCATGATCACTCTGGATGAACTGCAGAGATCTACAGCTGAGGTGGAAGACTCTGTCCATAGGACAACAATCAGTTGTATATTGCACAAATCTGGCCTTTATGGAAGAGTGGCAAGAAGAAAGCCATTTCTTAAAGATATCCATAAAAAGTGTCGTTTAAAGTTTGCCACAAGCCACCTGGGAGACACACCAAACATGTGGAAGAAGGTGCTCTGGTCAGATGAAACCAAAATTGAACTTTTTGGCAACAATGCAAAACGTTATGTTTGGCGTAAAAGCTACACAGCGCATCACCCTGAACAGACCATCCCCACTGTCAAACATGGTGGTGGCAGCATCATGGTTTGGGCCTGCTTTTTTTCAGCAGGGACAGTGAAGATGGTTAAAATTGATGGGAAGATGGATGGAGCCAAATACAGGACCATTCTGGAAGAAAACCTGATAGAGTCTGCAAAAGACCTGAGACTGGGACGGAGATTTGTCTTCCAACAAGACAATGATCCAAAACATAAAACAAAATCTACAATGGAATGGTTCAAAAATAAACATATCCAGGTGTTAGAATGGCCAAGTCAAAGTCCAGACCTGAATCCAATCGAGAATCTGTGGAAAGAACTGAAAACTGCTGTTCACAAATGCTCTCCATCCAACCTCACTGAGCTCGAGCTGTTTTGCAAGGAGGAATGGGAAAAAATGTCAGTCTCTCGATGTGCAAAACTGATAGAGACATACCCCAAGCGACTTACAGCTGTAATCGCAGCAAAAGGTGGCGATACAAAGTATTAACTTAAGGGGGCTGAATAATTTTGCACGCCCAATTTTTCAGTTTTTGATTTGTTAAAAAAGTTTGAAATATCCAATAAATGTTGTTCCACTTCATGATTGTGTCCCACTTGTTGTTGATTCTTCACAAAAAAAATACAGTTTTATATCTTTATGTTTGAAGCCTGAAATGTGGCAAAAGGTCGCAAAGTTCAAGGGGGCCGAATACTTTCGCAAGGCACTGTATATGCACCACAACATATTACAAATGGCATTTAGTCTTTCATATTATAAGGAAAGGCATACTGTACACAAGTAATATAATATGAATAAAACAAACTTTATTGAAAGAATAGGGTTAGGGGAATACATTGTCTCATTCAAACCTGAAAACAAAGTGCAAGTTACATCGCTATCATAACCAAAACATTAGATACAACATTCATCGCTGACCTCTTGAAGCGCACAGATAAAATAATAATCTGTGGGACATCTTATGGGACTTTATCAGCTGTGGCCAGTAATAAGAGAACCCAGTAGCATAATGAAACAGTCTGAAACATGCATTGACAACATCTATGTATCTAACCCTGACCATTACAAGCTGAGGAGTTCATTAGCGTGGGGTCCATCTGACCATAACATCACGATGACCTGCAGCAAAGAGAGACTAGAGGAGGGGAGAGCTCTAACAACAGCACAGATCTCGCAAAAGCTATAACAAGCAGTCTTTCATAGAATTCCTCAAGTAAGCCCAATGGGAAAGATTCCTTACATGCAACAACGTGAATGAGGCCCGGTAAGCCTTTAGAGAGATCTTCTAACAGGTCGCAAACCTTCATTCACCACTCCGGCACAGAAAAGTGAAACAAAAAGTCACTCCATCTCCTTGACTGACAACATCAAGACCCTGATGAGTCTGCTGCTCGGCTAAAAGTGGTGAAAACAAAGGCTGAAAATGACTGGGAAGAGTGCCGATGTCTCAGAAACAACGTAACTGCTGAAGTATGGAAGGAAAGGAAAAACTACTGTACTACTCAGCTGCTCTACAAAAATCCAAGGCAGACAACTGTGAAATGTGGAAAATAATCAACTATTTCACTGGCAAAGTCAAAAGAACATGCCAAGTACAAAGAAGTTCTAGACATGATATATCAGACCTTCTAGAAATGACAGAAAAGTTTCATGCATACTTTGCATCTTGTGCATCCAAGCTTGCTAATGAAATACAGGCTCCCTCAAAATACCCACTTCCATATGTTTCAGAAACAGAGCATGTTTTTGAGCTATCGCTAATTGATGAAGTAAACGTCCTAAATGAACTTCTGAAGATGAAGCAGCAGAAAGCCACAGAGCCAGACAATATTCCACCTAGGCTTGTAAAGGACTCTGCCACAGTGATAGTGGGTCCACTGACTCATATCCTCAATCTGCCAATCTCAACTGGGGAGATACCATGTCAATGAAAAATGTATATAACACCAATCTACAAGTCAGGGGATAGATTGGTTGTGGCCAACTACCGTCCAATGTTGGTAGTTGGCTGATGCACACACAGGTTGCCAAATATTTCTCAATCAACAGCCTATTTACATCCTATTAAAGCGGCTTTAGGAAGATACACAGCACACCTACAGCAGTTCAAAAGGTCGTGGAGGACATCAAGTCGTCTTGTAACAGCCAGGAGGTCACAGCAGTACTCTTCTTGGACCTGAAGAAAGCTTTTGACTCTGTTCACCACCACACACCCCTGGGGAAACTTGCGAAACTAGGCTTTGACAGCACTGCAATCAAGTGGTTCACATCATAATTGCAGAGTACACTGTCAGCCCAGGTACCTGTGGTGAATGGAGTATCACAAGGGAGTGTGCTTGGGCCACTGCTATTACCTTCCATCAGTGCTGGAGAAATTCTGCATATATATATATATATATATATATGTATATATATGCAGATGACACAGGCCTGTACTACTCAGCAAATATTCACCAGTGAGCGTGAGGAAGCAGTGTCAAACGACATCAAACGGCAGCCGCTTGGTTTGCTGACAACAAGCTTTCCATACACCCTCAGAAGACCAAGGCAATGCTGTTTGGCAACCCACAAAAGCTGAGACACACTGGCAAACGTATCACAACAACAGATGGGCAAAACACTTATGAACGAGTAAACGCCATAAAGTAGCTGGGGATGAAGTTGGACCCACACCTACACCGAACTGAACATGCCAGGCAGGTCACATGGAAACTGCTGTTTGGGCTTGGCGGTTTAGAAAGGGCAAGGGACTTCATCTCCAAGGACATCCTCCTGAACGATCTACCATGATAACAACTCATCTGGACTACTTTGCCACAGTATGGCTTCCCACCCTACATCAGAGCAATAAGATACATCTTAAAGCATATTATCAACAGGGCTGCTCGTATCAAGACCGAGCATTCCTGGAGGAAACACAGAGATTTTTCTGCAAAAAGCTGGAATCGAACCACTAACAGACAGGATCTATTACAACACCCTAACAACTGTTTCAAGGCGACACAGCACAAACTACCTGAATACATGTCAGACCTGTTCAGGTGGGAGTCTCCACCCATCCTCCGGGGGTACATCAGAGCAGCAGCCAAAGCCTATGAACAATGGGACCTGCACCTACTGCCACAACCATCAGTGAAAAACATGGCCTTCCAAGGCAGTCTGCAGTTCTTTTCTCTGGAAAAAACTGTTCTTATCCACACGACAGATAGCTAGTATGTCCAACTTCAAAATGGCTGTAAAAATATCTAGACAGCTATATTACATTCCACTAGGCCTATAGCCTAATACACAAAGAGTCAGAATGCAAACAAATTAAAAGTATGCAAGAGAGGCAAAATGCCGAGTCACACTTCCTCCGGCTTCCCCATTTAAATCTCATCCTCTTCGTCCTTGTCTTCACCAAGTAGCGATGACCCTTCAGCACATAAAAAAGGTAATCATGAATGAAGGGAATTGTGTAGCTATTGTGTCGTTATCAATCGGCTTTTCACTCTAACATTTGAGAAAACATGTAACAATTTCCTATCTGACAAAATAATATGATAATGTACAGTATGCCTGTAAGTAGCAAAGTCACAAAACCAGCTAGACCTGAAAGATTTAGTTACCAAGCTGACTACCAAGCTGAGCTTTCAAAAGTAATTATCTAGATAGCTATCATCATAAGGGTTAGGCTTCAACAGCCAGCAGACTGCCAGCTACTATTTTTAGGAATCATATGACATATCACAGATAAACCTGCACTTAATGAGATATCTAGCTATGCAGTTATCTAGCTAGCTAATAATAATTATAGCTATTGGGATTATAGCTAGCTAACATTAGCTACATTTTACATTTAAAATAACAATCCTGCAGCTGCCCTCTCTGGCTGGCTAGCTTGCTACATATCGAATCACAAGCCAGTTCATTTTAGCTCAGAATAATGCCCAATGACAAAAGCTCTTCAAATTGTCAATATTAGCATTTTATGTTCTACAGCTATCAAAGACATTAACATTAACATAAAAAAGGCAAGATGAGCTAAATCCAGCAGGCTAGATAACCAGCTAGCTAGGTACATTGCAGCGTTTTGGCAGACTATCTACTCGGCTTGTTATAACAATTTTATTTCACAGACTCATCTTATCAATCAGAAAATATACTCTAAAATGTAAATATTATAGCTAATCTCCAACATATAAACAAATTGTATACAGATTCTTACCTTAATGTTGTTTTCCTGATCTCAATATCAAGGTTGTGAGAAACCTTTCAGGTCCAGTGGAGGTGCGACGCCTCCTGGTGGCCACGTTCATTTTCAGTCCCTGCGCTAAAACTCACAATTTGCTCAATACTGCCAATGATGCATGAGGCACCAGTCATTTCTATGGTAATTCAAGATGGCGCTACCCATACCTCTAATAAATGTTGTTCAAGATCAATATCCTAAAAATAGAGATGTTTCTATGTTCAATGCACATTTACTATTCGTGGATTGAAAACATCTTTGCTTAGCTTTACTTATTAAAGTGTTTCCATTCCTATTTAAGAGCTGAGGAAGAACCATTTAAGAAACGTAACTTTTTTTTAGCGTGTGGTGCCATGTCTCCCCTGAGCCCCATGCTCTAACAGCATCTCTTGTCCCCCTAATAAGTGGCTGCTCCCAGAGCTGTAGGGAGGGTCCTTCAGCTCTGGCCCTAAACACCACTTTGTGCTGCTCTCACTTGTCACAGAGGTTGTTGTCATAGCACCCCTGACTAATACACACACCCCGAGCCAATAACACCCATCTGTGTGTGTACAGTATGTAATCACTTCCCTGTGTTGTTTCTTTCTGGGTTCATTAAAGCCAGGGGGAGTATAGCTCACATGATTAACAGCCTCCTGAAGACTGACCTCTCTCCTGCTGGGATGACACAGACTGATGACAACCTTTGCTCTCCTACCTTCACACACACAGCGTGTGTTTTGTGCAGCATGTGTGTGGGTGCTTTGTGTAACATGTGTGTGTGTAGATGGACAGTGGGTGGTGCTGTAACTGATAGCTCTTGCTGGCAGAAAGACACCCCAGTGTCAGTGTGCCATAAATAGTCATTAGTGCAACACAATGCCCTGTGCGCGCGCACACACATACACAGACACTATTCTCCTCCCCACAGACACACACACACACACACACACACACACACTACACCACAGCTAACAATAGCACCAGTGACTAATCTCTTATTGGTCCAGCAGGTTTTAAAGCCCATTATAGATAATAACACCATTCATTAATAGACAGCCGAGCAGCTGTACTATAGAGCACCAGTCGTCTGGCTGTGAGGAGGGGGTAAAGTCAGTACAGTGTATCTCTATAAGGATAAGGCAATCTGCTCCTCACAAATCTCTAGCCTTAATACTGCGTAATTACAGATGTTTTCAAAGGACAGACCTTAATGTAACATTAATTAACTCAACTCTGGGATCAGAAATGAAGCCAAGGAGACCCTCTAATGTTCAGTCACAATTAGATTCGAGTTTCTCCTAATTCATTTGGAATGGAATTTTTATTTATTTATTTTTTACAAAGCTGCTATCTTTACACCTTGCAGCCTATTATATTTTATCTGTATGAATTAAAACACGTCGTCTGATAATTCAACCTCATCTTATGACCAAAAGCAAATTGTGAACACACACATCAACATTTCCTCTCCCACATTCAAGAGGATCAAACTACACATCTAGCATTGTAGTGAGCAGACAAAACCCACTATGCCAACCTGAGACCACAAACGCTAGCCTGGTCCCAACTCTGCAAGACAGTACAAACTGATCTGGGACCAGGCTACCCAAAACGCTGCTTGAGGAGAAAATAAATTGAGTGGAGGAGACAGTGTATAAACCGTAATAAACCGTGTACAGACCGGCCTGTGTTTCTTCTGCAAGCTGTTCTTGTTCTTCTTCTTGCCGTAGGTGTGAAGAGCCAGGCGTGGGATGTTGTTCTCCTGGTCAGAGTGCTGGTGATGGTTGCTATGGTTGTTGTGGTTGTTAAGGTGGTTGTTGAGGGCCTTGTGGGTATCCAGGCTGAATCCATTATGGACTTTAGGGGGCTTCTTCTTGCACAGGGGGGGCCCTGCCTGATTCTCCTCGTGGTTCTCCTGGTTCTCCATGCGCTCCTGGGACTTCAGGGACAGGTCCTTCTGGAGAGGGAGAGGTAAGATGCCAATTCAGTTACACTGAAACAAAGTAGACAACTTCTCATGTGACAACGCTGTGACAATAAGACAAAGTGCTTCACTTAAGCAAAGTATCTTCTGTAAAGGGAGAAAGGAGAGAAGAAAAGAGGGGAGGTGAAAACTCTGACAGTGTAAAAGTAATTCAGGGTCATGTCCTTCTGGAGAAGGGGAATAGAGAATATAAATATCTACTTTTTTGATCTGCACTGCAGGGGAGAGGTGAAAACTCTGTTACACTGAAACAAATGAAGTACTTCTGATTAGCTTGTCGCTGGAGCGTACTAAAAGCAATTACATTAATTCAAATATATTCATAATCCTGACTAAATAAGCCCCTACACCTGAGAAAGAGAGCTCATTATGATGAAAATCAAAGCTAGGCTTAAAGATGGATAACATATTCACATTGACAAATGCCATTTGAGAAGTACGCTTACTAGCTACTCCAATGAGCAGTACCGAGAGAGACTGTTCTTCTCCCCTATTGAGGCCCCCGTGGGTAGTTCAGCACTAACAACGCGTTACGTTTAGACATATTGTCACCAAAGCATCTCTAGGTACAGTAGATGATAGCACCACAATATCTGTCTGAGATTAACCACACATCTATTAGAGCATGGCTGCCAATGAAGGCATTGAGCGTTGGAAACAGAGCCACCAGCACACACCCACATCGACAAAAACACACACACATACACAAACTAGTATAGCAATGAAATACTTAAATTGAAGTTCTGTCAACACTCCCACATCCCCTGGTAAAATAGTGGGCACTTTGTGGGCACCTACACTACACTCCGTAACAGATGGAGAAAACAAACCATTACACGAGCCCCCACATCTCCTGTATTGTGTGCTATTTTCCAACCAGATGGGGTTGTACAGTTTGACTGGGGGATTAATAACACAACTCATCTGCCACAGCGAGGCTGCGTACTGTACTGGAGCCATCAAGGCTAAAGTTATGGAACAAATAATTTATCTGTAAGGGGACTCATTTTGTTCCAGGCCTGTAGTAGTAGCAGCAGGCCAAAGAGCCACTTGTGTAATACAGTCCAATAAAGACTGAGTGGGGCAGCCATGATGACACTTTAGTGTGGAGATTTAGTCGCAGAGCCAATAGTGTACTGCCAAGGGAAAGTGGGAAACTGCCATGGCTACCCTAATGATGTGTCAATGCCCTGTGAAACGCAGATCTTTGACAACATGCTTGGAGGAGTGTGAGTCCACATTATTACCCTTTAACAGACCTGATAGGAGTATTTGTATGGACATATGGATTGGTTAAATGGGAGAGGAGTGATAATTAGGAGGTATGTCCCTATTCAAGTCAAGAGGGGAGTGAGCGACCCTCTCCAATTCTGGATCATTCTGCCACAGCCTATTCCACAACCTTGCAGTCTCTCTCCCCCTCTACCTACCCCCTTTCACTCTCTTTTCATCTTTTCCTATTCCATCCCTGGGTTGTTTTTCTGAGCACCGCCTTGCCCGTCACCATCCCAGGGTGCCTCTGTCTGTCTAGAGCTGCAGAAGACTACAGGGTTTGGAGGGAGTTCAATAGGATGCGTGTTACACAGCAAGATTACGACCAAAACCATAAAGAATAACGACATTTGTGCTCCAGTACATCGCAGTCCACCTTCTTGTTTGACATATTGGGTGACAGTATTGACATAGTGGGTGACGTTCGGTAGACCCAGAGACACACATTAATCTTAATTACAGTGCCTTGCGAAAGTATTCGGCCCCCTTGAACTTTGCGACCTTTTGCCACATTTCAGGCTTCAAACATAAAGATATAAAACTGTATTTTTTTGTGAAGAATCAACAACAAGTGGGACATAATCATGAAGTGGAACGACATTTATTGGATATTTCAAACTTTTTTAACAAATCAAAAACTGAAAAATTGGGCGTGCAAAATTATTCAGCCCCCTTAAGTTAATACTTTGTATCGCCACCTTTTGCTGCGATTACAGCTGTAAGTCGCTTGGGGTATGTCTCTATCAGTTTTGCACATCGAGAGACTGACATTTTTTCCCATTCCTCCTTGCAAAACAGCTCGAGCTCAGTGAGGTTGGATGGAGAGCATTTGTGAACAGCAGTTTTCAGTTCTTTTCACAGATTCTCGATTGGATTCAGGTCTGGACTTTGACTTGGCCATTCTAACACCTGGATATGTTTATTTTTGAACCATTCCATTGTAAATTTTGCTTTATGTTTTGGATCATTGTCTTGTTGGAAGACAAATCTCAGTCCCAGTCTCAGGTCTTTTGCAGACTCCATCAGGTTTTCTTCCAGAATGGTCCTGTATTTGGCTCCATCCATCTTCCCATCAATTTTAACCATCTTCCCTGTCCCTGCTGAAGAAAAGCAGGCCCAAACCATGATGCTGCCACCACCATGTTTGACAGTGGGGATGGTGTGTTCAGCTGTGTTGCTTTTACGCCAAACATAACGTTTTGCATTGTTGCCAAAAAGTTCAATTTTGGTTTCATCTGACCAGAGCACCTTCTTCCACATGTTTGGTGTGTCTCCCAGGTGGCTTGTGGCAAACTTTAAACAACACTTTTTATGGATATCTTTAAGAAATGGCTTTCTTCTTGCCACTCTTCCATAAAGGCCAGATTTGTGCAATATACGACTGATTGTTGCCCTATGGACAGAGTCTCCCACCTCAGCTGTAGATCTCTGCAGTTCATCCAGAGTGATCATGGGCCTCTTGGCTGCATCTCTGATCAGTCTTCTCCTTGTATGAGCTGAAAGTTTAGAGGGACGGCCAGGTCTTAGTAGATTTGCAGTGGTCTGATACTCCTTCCATTTCAATATTAACGCTTGCACAGTGCTTCTTGGGATGTTTAAAGCTTGGGAAATCTTTTTGTATCCAAATCCGGCTTTAAACTTCTTCACAACAGTATCTCGGACCTGCCTGGTGTGTTCCGTGTTCTTCATGATGCTCTCTGCGCTTTTAACGGACCTCTGAGACTATCACAGTGCAGGTGCATTTATACGGAGACTTGATTACACACAGGTGGATTGTATTTATCATCATTAGTCAGTCATACGCTGGACCTAGTTTTGTCCCATGGAATAAATGTTGTGGATCTTAATGTTTTTCCTCATAATCCTGGACTATCGGACCACCATTTTATTACGTTTGCAATTGCAACAAATAATCTGCTCAGACCCCAACCAAGGATCATCAAAAGTCGTGCTATAAATTCACAGACAACACAAAGATTCCTTGATGTCCTTCCAGATTCCCTCTGTCTACCCAAGGACGCCAGAGGACAAAAATCAGTTAACCACCTAACTGAGGAACTCAACTTAACCTTGCGCAATACCCTTGATGCAGTTGCACCCCTAAAAACTAAAAACATTTCTCATAAGAAACTAGCTCCCTGGTACACAGAAAATACCCGAGCTCTGAAGCAAGCTTCCAGAAAATTGGAACGGAAATGGCGCCACACCAAACTGGAAGTCTTCCGACTAGCTTGGAAAGACAGTACTGTGCAGTACCGAAGAGCCCTTACTGCTGCTCGATCATCCTATTTTTCTAACTTAATTGAGGAAAATAAGAACAATCCGAAATTCCTTTTTGATACTGTCGCAAAGCTAACTAAAAAGCAGCATTCCCCAAGAGAGGATGACTTTCACTTTAGCAGTGATAAATTCATGAACTTCTTTGAGGAAAAGATTTTGATTATTAGAAAGCAAATTACGGACTCCTCCTTAAATCTGTGTATTCCTTCAAAGCTCAGTTGTCCTGAGTCTGCACAACTCTGCCAGGACCTAGGATCAAGAGAGACGCTCAAGTGTTTTAGTACTATATCTCTTGACACAATGATGAAAATAATCATGGCCTCTAAACCTTCAAGCTGCATACTGGACCCTATTCCAACTAAACTACTGAAAGAGCTGCTTCCTGTGCTTGGCCCTCCTATGTTGAACATAATAAACGGCTCTCTATCCACCGGATGTGTACCAAACTCACTAAAAGTGGCAGTAATAAAGCCTCTCTTGAAAAAGCCAAACCTTGACCCAGAAAATATAAAAAACTATCGGCCTATATCGAATCTTCCATTCCTCTCAAAAATTTTAGAAAAGGCTGTTGCGCAACAACTCACTGCCTTCCTGAAGACAAACAATGTATACGAAATGCTTCAGTCTGGTTTTAGACCCCATCATAGCACTGAGACGGCACTTGTGAAGGTGGTAAATGACATTTTAATGGCATCGGACCGAGGCTCTGCATCTGTCCTCGTGCTCCTAGACCTTAGTGCTGCTTTTGATACCATCGATCACCACATTCTTTTGGAGAGATTGGAAACCCAAATTGGTCTACACGGACAAGTTCTGGCCTGGTTTAGATCTTATCTGTCGGAAAGATATCAGTTTGTCTCTGTGAATGGTTTGTCCTCTGACAAATCAACTGTAAATTTCGGTGTTCCTCAAGGTTCCGTTTTAGGACCACTATTGTTTTCACTATATATTTTACCTCTTGGGGATGTCATTCGAAAACATAATGTTAACTTTCACTGCTATGCGGATGACACACAGCTGTACATTTCAATTAAACATGGTGAAGCCCCAAAATTGCCCTTGCTAGAAGAATGTGTTTCAGACATAAGGAAGTGGATGGCTGCAAACTTTCTACTTTTAAACTCGGACAAAACAGAGATGCTTGTTCTAGGTCCCAAGAAACAAAGAGATCTTCTGTTGAATCTGACAATTAATCTTAATGGTTGTACAGTCGTCTCAAATAAAACTGTGAAGGACCTCGGCGTTACTCTGGACCCTGATCTCTCTTTTGAAGAACATATCAAGACCATTTCAAGGACAGCTTTTTTCCATCTACGTAACATTGCAAAAATCAGAAACTTTCTGTCCAAAAATGATGCAGAAAAATTAATCCATGCTTTTGTCACTTCCAGGTTAGACTACTGCAATGCTCTACTTTCCGGCTACCCGGATAAAGCACTAAATAAACTTCAGTTAGTGCTAAATACGGCTGCTAGAATCCTGACTAGAACCAAAAAATTTGATCATATTACTCCAGTGCTAGCCTCTCTACACTGGCTTCCTGTCAAAGCAAGGGCTGATTTCAAGGTTTTACTGCTAACCTACAAAGCATTACATGGGCTTGCTCCTACCTATCTCTCTGATTTGGTCCTGCCGTACATACCTACACGTACGCTACGGTCACAAGACGCAGGCCTCCTAATTGTCCCTAGAATTTTTAAGCAAACAGCTGGAGGCAGGGCTTTCTCCTATAGAGCTCCATTTTTATGGAACGGTCTGCCTACCCATGTCAGAGACGCAAACTCGGTCTCAACCTTTAAGTCTCTACTGAAGACTCATCTCTTCAGTGGGTCATATGATTGAGTGTAGTCTGGCCCAGGAGTGGGAGGGTGAACGGAAAGGCTCTGGAGCAACGAACCGCCCTTGCTGTCTCTGCCTGGCCGGTTCCCCTCTTTCCACTGGGATTCTCTGCCTCTAACCCTATTACAGGGGCTGAGTCACTGGCTTTACTGGGGCTCTCTCATGCCGTCCCTGGAGGGGGTGCGTCACCTGAGTGGGTTGAGTCACTGATGTGGTCATCCTGTCTGGGTTGGCGCCCCCCCCCCCCTTGGGTTGTGCCGTGGCGGAGGTCTTTGTGGGCTATACTCAGCCTTGTCTCAGGATGGTAAGTTGGTGGTTGAAGATATCCCTCTAGTGTTGTGGGGGCTGTGCTTTGGCAAAGTGGGTGGGGTTATATCCTTCCTGTTTGGCCCTGTCCGGGGGTGTCCTCGGATGGGGCCACAGTGTCTCCTGACCCCTCCTGTCTCAGCCTCCAGTATTTATGCTGCAGTAGTTTATGTGTCGGGGGGCTAGGGTCAGTTTGTTATATCTGGAGTACTTCTCCTGTCCTATTCGGTGTCCTGTGTGAATCTAAGTGTGCGTTCTCTAATTCTCTCCTTCTCTCTTTCTCTCTCTCGGAGGACCTGAGCCCTAGGACCATGCCCCAGGACTACCTGACATGATGACTCCTTGCTGTCCCCAGTCCACCTGGCTGTGCTGCTGCTCCAGTTTCAACTGACCTGAGCCATAGGACCATGCCCCAGGAATACCTGACATGATGACTCCTTGCTGTCCCCAGTCCACCTGACTGTGCTGCTGCTCCAGTTTCAACTATTCTGCCTTATTATAATTCGACCATGCTGGTCATTTATGAACATTTGAACATCTTGACCATGTTTTGTTATAATCTCCACCCGGCACAGCCAGAAGAGGACTGGCCACCCCACATAGCCTGGTTCCTCTAACCTAGGTTTCTTCCTAGGTTTTGGCCTTTCTAGGGAGTTTTTCCTAGCCACCGTGCTTCTACACCTGCATTGCTTGCTGTTTGGGGTTTTAGGCTGGGTTTCTGTACAGCACTTTGAGATATCAGCTGATGTACGAAGGGCTATATAAATAAATTTGATTTGATTTGATTTGAACATTGGATCATTCAGAGATCCTCACTGAACTTCTGGAGAGAGTTTGCTGCACTGAAAGTAAAGGGGCTGAATAATTTTGCACGCCCAATTTTTCCGTTTTTGATTTGTTAAAAACGTTTGAAATATCCAATAAATGTCGTTCCACTTCATGATTGTGTCCCACTTGTTGTTGATTCTTCACAAAAAAATACAGTTTTATATCTTTATGTTTGAAGCCTGAAATGTGGCAAAAGGTTGCAAAGTTCAAGGGGGCCGAATACTTTCGCAAGGCACTGTAGGTCACTAAAGTTTTGTTAGACTGGTTTATGGAATGAGTTTGGCTGTGGATGTGTTCCGGGTGATGCTTGGATGATGAAGTTTGCATTTATCTTTACAATAAAAGGTCAAATTGAGGAATGATGTTTAAGACCTTTATTTTCCATCAGTACAAAAACATATGTAGATGCTGTTTATAAGCATTAGTTGGGACATACGTTCTGTTGCTACTGTTCCAATCACTTATTTGAGATCGTACGCTGCAGGGACCTCTCAACAATGATCACAAATACGTCATCGTACGCGTCAAAGGGTTAAAGATTCTGCAATCAGAGGATCAGAAAGCTGCAGCAAGAAAGCATCAGACAAATCTGCCCCAGTGATTTTTTTATATCAATCTTCTGCAAGGCGTCTTGCAAATCACAAGAAGAAAGTTGTTGAAATGAAAACCAAGATTCACTAGAAGTTGACTGAACTTCTAGAGGCTGGGAGAGAGGCAGGCATCCGACTGGCTGACAAGGGTCAATTAAACCACCATTTATTTCAAATAAAAGCCTGTTGAGATAAAATGCTGATTAAAAGCATCACTTATCTCATATTTCTCAGTAATGATGCCAGAGTCTGACACAACTTGCTAAGACAGGCAAGAAGAGGAATTTCCATGCTTCAGTGCATTAACTGTTTTGCTAAATTTAGATGGATTACCAGCAGAGTCTGAGATAGATATAGTTATTTCTCGATAGAGGAAGGGCATCTATTTCTCAATTGCCTGCAAAACTGGCAATCAGCTACAGTCTCTCGAGCCTTGGCCCAGGCATGATTTCTCATCATAACAAGATCTGAAAGTTCTATAGAAAACCAAGGAGTTGTTCTATTTTTTGTTTAAGGGAGTGTATTTGTCTGACAAATAGAAAATAGATGAGAACAATTCTAGAACAAATTAATGGTCAGGCATGCAGCTGAGAGGAAAAGTCAGAGTAATACAGTGCCTTTAGAAAGTATTCACACCCCTTGACTTTTTCCAAATGGTGTTGTGTTACATCCTGAATTTTACATTGATTAAATGGAGATTGTTAGTCACTGGCCTACACACAATACTTCATAATGTGAAAGTGGAATTATGTTTTTTGAATTTTTTTCTAAATTAATTTGAAAAGAAAAGCTGGAATTGAGTCAATAAGTATTCAATCCCTTTGTTATGGCAAGCCTAAATAAGTTCAGGTGTAGCAAGTCATCTAACAGCGAGTCACATAATAAGTTGCATGGACTCTGTGTGCAATAATAGTGTTTAACATGATTTTTTGAATGACTATTTCATGTCTGTACCCCACACATACAATTATCTGTATGGTCCCTCAGTCGAGCAGTGAACTTCAAACACAGATTCATCCACACATATCAGGGAGATTTTCCAACGCCTCGCAAAGAAGGGCAGCTATTGGTAGATGGGTAAAAAATAAAAGGCCGACATTTAGAAGGCATTTGACCATGGTGAAGTTATTAATTACACTTTGGATGGTGCATCATTACACCCAGTCACTAAAAAGATACAGTCGTTCTTCCTAACTCAATTGCCAGAGAGGAAGGAAACCGCCAATGGTGTCTTTATGGATGTGATAGGAGAAAACTGAGGATGGATCAACAACATTGGAGTTACTCCACAATACTAACCTAATCGACAGTGAAAAGAAAGAAGCCTGTACAGAATACAAATATCCCAAAACATGCTTCCTGTTTGCAACAAGGCACTAAAGTAATATTGCACAATACCTGGCAAAGCAATTCACTTTTTGTAATACAAACTTATGTTTGGAGCAAATCCAATACAACATATTATGGAGTACCACTCTCCATATTTTCAAGCATAGTGGTGGCTGCATCATGTTATGGGTTGCTTATAATCATTAAGGACTGGGGAGTTTTTCAGGATAAATAAAATAATGGAATGGAGCTCAGCACAAAGCTGGTTCAGTCTGCTTTCCACCAGACACTGGGAGATGAATTCACCTTTCAGCAGGACAATTACCTAAAGCCCAAATCTACACTTGAGTTGTTTACCAAGAAGACAGTGAATGTTCCTGAGCAGCCGAGTTACAGTTTTGACATAAATCTAACTGAAAATCTATGGCAAGACATGAAAATGGTTGTCTAGCAATGATCAACAACCAATTTTGAAAATAATATTGGGCAAATGTTGTACAATTCAGGTGTCGGAAGTTCTTAGAGACTTACCCAGAAATACTCTGTAATCACTGCCAAAGGTGTTTCTACAAAGTATTGACTCAGGGGTGAGAATACTTATGTCAATTAGATATTTCTATATTTAATTTTAAATACATTTGCAAACATTTCTAAAAACATGTTTAATTTTGGGGTATTGTGTGTAGAAGTGTGAAAAAATATTTATTTCCCTTTTGAATTCAGGCGGTAACACAACAAAAAGTGGAATAAGTCAAGGGGTATGAATACCTTCTGAAGGCACTGTACATGTGAAAAAAAAGTTTGTGGGGAATTTTGGTAAAAAAAATTATTCATAATTATACGAGGATCAGTGTTCATCTGTTTGGTATCTCTCATACATGCAATAGGACAGTGATCACTGAGATCATTGGCAAAGACACCACTGGACAAGTACTTGTGGGGGTTATTTTTCAGAATTAGGTCAATCAGTGAGGAGTTTGCTAGATTTCTTACATCAATCCAAGTTGATTTCACATATATAGCCACCCCTCCCCCTTTTCTGCCTGTCACACCTGAAGATGTTCTATTCAGCAATGTCCTTATCCGGGATCGAGCCATTTAGCCAAGTCTCTGAGAACCAAAATATCCGGGCTCATGTCATGCACCCAGATATCAAGAAGATCCATCTTTGACATCAACCTTCCAACATAACAGCCCTAGCCCTCTACGTGATTTGAAAACAGCGGGGGTATCCATATTTATGGTATTTGAAATATAGGCCTAAACTGTGTCAATTCCAATGACCGAGCTGCAGGATGATGAGGATAATGAGTTTGGTGGTTGGCTCTGATTCACTGAGCCAATATAACAAAGCTTCATTTTCGTCACAGGCAAACAAACAAATGCCGCATGCATAGACTAATCGTGTTCTCCTTTGTTTTCCACTCTCATCCAACACAAATAATGCAACATGACATGCATTGTCAGGGATGAAAGGAGTGACAAAATGACAAAGTTCTGAGGGGTTTGAGAAGGACCCATTGTGTTAGCGTGGTGTGGAGTTCTAAGCCGCTAAAAAATCTGTTGATTCTGTTGTTAAAAAACTGAAATGGTAACACTTTATTTGACACCCAGCATCATAACATTATGGCAAGGTCATAACCATGTCATAATGTATCATACCAGCTGACATAACTTGTCATAACATGTGACAATATGGTCATAACACTGTCATGACATTTTGACCTGGTGTGACATATATTTTGGTATTTTATGGCTGGTTATGACATCTACATAAGAGTGTCAAAACCCACAAAACCACACAAACCATTCCATTACACCATAGCCTACTTGTCTTCAGTATGTTAATGTTATATAAAAAAAATTGAAATTCACCATATTAAATTATAATTGTAATTGCGCACACATTGATGTCAGACATGCAACTACCCCAATGCTCTGTTGCTGATGACTGGGATGAATGCAGGAGAAGGAAAATACCCTCTTTTTGACTGATATAAGGCCATGTACGTGATAGGCATACCTTGCGTATATGATGATGGTCATAATGCTTCTTGAGTGTCATAAAGTGTATTTTCTTAGTCCAAGTAAAGTGACACAGGATGGTCATAATGCTTCTTGACAGTGTCATAAAGGGTATTTTCTACAAGTTATTTAAAATATGATGAAAAAACAACTGCAACTGTACATAACAACAAAAACAACAACAAAGGATTTAAGAAACAAACTTTAAAACGAAACAACATTTCTTGTCAGGGAAACATTTTTTTTTAGTAAATGTCGGTTTTGACACTAATGTAGGTGTCATAACCAGCCATAAAACAACACAATATGTCACAAGAGGTGTAAATATATTGGTCATTTTGTGAAGTGCACCAGTCCCTCCTGCAGCAAAGCACCCCCACAACATGATGCTGCCACCCCCGTGCTTCACGGTTGGGATGGTGTTCTTCGGTTTGCAAGCCTCCCCCTTTTTCCTCCAAACATAACGATGGTCATTATGGCCAAACAGTTCCATTTTTATTTCATCAGACCAGGGGACATTTCTCCAAAAAGTATGATCTTTGTCCCCATGTGCAGTTGCAAACCGTAGTCTGGCTTTTTTATGGCGGTTTTGGAGCAGTGGCTTCTTCCTTGCTGAGCAGCCTTTCAGGTTATGTCAATATAGGACTCGTTTTACTGTGGATATAGATACTTTTTTACTCGTTTCCTCCAGCATCTTCACAAGGTCCTTTGGTGTGGTTCTGGGATTGATTTGCACTTTTCGCACCAAAGTACGTTCATCTCTAAGGGACAGAAAGCATCTCCTTCCTGAGCGGTATGATGGCTGCGTGGTCCCATGGTGTTTATACTTGCTTACTGTTGTTTGTACAGATGAACGAGGTACCTTCAGGCGTTTGGAAATTGCTCCCAAGGATGAACCAGACTTCTGGAGGTCTAACAAAAAAAAATTGGAGGTCTTGGCTGATTTCTTTTGATTTTCCACTGAGGCACTGAGGCACTGAGTTTGAAGGTAGGCCTTGAAATACATCCACAGGCACACCTCCAATTGACTCAAATTATGTCAATTAGCCTATTAGAAGCTTCTAAAGCCATTACATAATTTTCTGGAATTTTCCAAGCTGTTTAAATGCACAGTCAACTTAGTGTATGTAAACAGTGAATTATAAGTGAAATAATATGTCTGTAAACAATTGTTGGAAAAATTACTTGTGTCATGCACAAAGTAGATGTCCAAACCGACTTGCCAAAATTATAGTTTGTTAACAAGAAATTTGAGGAATAGTTGAAAAACAAGTTTTTAATAACTCCAACCTACCTTGCGAAAGTATTTGGCCCCCTTGAACTTTGCGACCTTTTGCCACATTTCAGGCTTCAAACATAAAGATATAAAACTGTATTTTTTTGTGAAGAATCAACAACAAGTGGGACACAATCATGAAGTGGAACGACATTTATTGGATATTTCAAACTTTTTTAACAAATCAAAAACTGAAAAATTGGGCGTGCAAAATTATTCAGCCCCCTTAAGTTAATACTTTGTAGCGCCACCTTTTGCTGCGATTACAGCTGTAAGTCGCTTGGGGTATGTCTCTATCAGTTTTGCACATCGAGAGACTGAAATTTTTTCCCATTCCTACTTGCAAAACAGCTCGAGCTCAGTGAGGTTGGATGGAGAGCATTTGTGAACAGCAGTTTTCAGTTCTTTCCACAGATTCTAGATTGGATTCAGGTCTGGACTTTGACTTGGCCATTCTAACACCTGGATATGTTTATTTTTGAACCATTCCATTGTAGATTTTGCTTTATGTTTTGGATCATTGTCTTGTTGGAAGACAAATCTCCGTCCCAGTCTCAGGTCTTTTGCAGACTCCATCAGCTTTTCTTCCAGAATGGTCCTGTATTTGGCTCCATCCATCTTCCCATCAATTTTAACCATCTTCCCTGTCCCTGCTGAAGAAAAGCAGGCCCAAACCATGATGCTGCCACCACCATGTTTGACAGTGGGGATGGTGTGTTCAGGGTGATGAGCTGTGTTGCTTTTACGCCAAAAATAACGTTTTGCATTGTTGCCAAAAAGTTCAATTTTGGTTTCATCTGACCAGAGCACCTTCTTCCACATGTTTGGTGTGTCTCCCAGGTGGCTTGTGGCAAACTTTAAACAACACTTTTTATGGATATCTTTAAGAAATGGCTTTCTTCTTGCCACTCTTCCATAAAGGACAGATTTGTGCAATATACGACTGATTGTTGTCCTATGGACAGAGTCTCCCACCTCAGCTGTAGATCTCTGCAGTTCATCCAGAGTGATCATGGGCCTCTTGGCTGCATCTCTGATCAGTCTTCTCCTTGTATGAGCTGAAAGTTTAGAGGGACGGCCAGGTCTTGGTAGATCTGCAGTGGTCTGATACTCCTTCCATTTCAATATTATCGCTTGCACAGTGCTCCTTGGGATGTTTAAAGCTTGGGAAATCTTTTTGTATCCAAATCCGGCTTTAAACTTCTTCACAACAGTATCTCGGACCTGCCTGGTGTGTTCCTTGTTCTTCATGATGCTCTCTGCGCTTTTGACGGACCTCTGAGACTATCACAGTGCAGGTGCATTTATACGGAGACTTGATTACACACAGGTGGATTGTATTTATCATCATTAGTCATTTAGGTCAACATTGGATCATTCAGAGATCCTCACTGAACTTCTGGAGAGAGTTTGCTGCACTGAAAGTAAAGGGGCTGAATAATTTTGCACGCCCAATTTTTCAGTTTTTGATTTGTTAAAAAAGTTTGAAATATCCAATAAATGTCGTTCCACTTCATGATTGTGTCCCACTTGTTGTTGATTCTTCACAAAAAAAATACAGTTTTATATCTTTATGTTTGAAGCCTGAAATGTGGCAAAAGGTCGCAACGTTCAAGGGGGCCGAATACTTTCGCAAGGCACTGTATGTGTATGTAAACTTCCGACTTCAACTGTATATATATATATTTTTTTATCCCAGCCCCAGTCCCACAGGAGGCTTTTTGCCTTTTGGTAGGCAGGCATCATAAATAAGAATTTGTTCTTAACTGACTTGCCTAGTTAAATAAATTAAATTATGAGGTTGTGCGAGAGCTTGATCAAAAGACAATTTTTCTCTCTCAGACAGCATTCATCAGCTTATTCAAACAGGCCTGTGAAGGGGAGAGCGAGATGCAAATGGCAAGACTCAACTTGACAGAACACAATGAACTAGTTAAATCCGCCAGGCAGCTAGGCAGTTCATCTAGGCAGTTCATCTAGGCAGTTCATCTAGGCAATTCATCTAGGCAATTCATCCAGGCAGTTCATCTAGGCAGTTCATCTAGGCAGTTCATCTAGGCAGTTCATCTAGGCAGTTCATCCAGGCAGTTCATCCAGGCAGTTCATCCAGGCAGTTCATCCAGGCAGTTCATCCAGGCAGTTCATCCAGGCAGTTCATCCAGGCAGTTCATCCAGGCAGTTCATCTAGGCAGTTCAATAGCGTAAGTGCTCTGTGTGTTTAAGCACTTTTTTATAAGGCTGACTTACAGTGTTATTAATGGCGAGTTAAAACCAAATGACATCATGAGTTTGTGTGTGTGTGACCACCCAGACACAGTGGAAGCCTGCTTAATGGATCAGGCTCTGCTCTGCTCTGACCTGGGAGCAGGTCCAGATTTCACTGCACCATACATCATACAACACACTAAACCCACACATCTGCAACTGTGAACAGATATTGGAAAATGATGTAGCACATGAAAAAAGCAGAAGCTGCCTACTGTAAAATAATTCATGCTAACGGGGCTTAATAAGTATAATTACTTATGAGCAATGCTACTTGCAATGCATTGTTATTTTGAGTTCAATTCATTTAGATCGTTCAGCATATTGTTATTAACCCATCTTGGAAAGGAATTGATAAAATCAGCAGACATACCTACAATTAGAGTACTAGAAATAAAAGTCAACAAAATACACCAGCTCATTCACCATGTATCCATCTCTCTGTTGTGAAAGCTATGATCCCTTATTGATGTAACTTGTTAAAGCCACTTCAATCAATGTAGATGAAGAGCAAGAGAGAGGATAAAGAAGGATTTTTAAGCCTTGAGAAAATTGAGACATTGATTGCGGCTGGGTTTTTCACGCTCTACAGTTTCCTTTGTGTGTCAACAATGGTCCACCACCCAAAGGACATCCAGCCAACTTGACACAAATGTGGGAAGCTTTGGAGTCAACATGGGCCATTATCCCTGTGGAACACTTTTGACACCTTGTAGAGTCCACACCCCGACAAATTGAAGCTGTTCTGAGGGAAAAAGGGGCGGGCGTGCAACTCAATATTAGGAAGGTGTCCTTAATGTTTTGTACTCTCAGTGTATATTCACCAGTTAAGGCTGCTGGAAGACGTTGGAAGCTGCTCCTCTATGGCCTATGTTACACAAGGAATTCAAAGGCCTAAAGTAAGCAATACTACAACTGCTTTTCCACAATGTGTCTGGAGGAAAATAGACTAGCAGCTCTGCTCAGTCATGTACTACACAGCATGTTAAATGTATGAGTGGAATAGCGGCGAGGCCGTCACAAAGGCAGACATAAAAGCGGTGATATTTCTACAAAGAGCACATCATTAGCAGTTTGAAAAGGTTGAGTAGGAGAATGCTGAATAACCATGACTCATTCATACCCAGAGACACGAGACAGACTGCCACAAAGCTGAGAGCGAGAGAACGATAGAGTGGAAAAGAGAGGGAAAAAAAGAGAGGAAAAAAAGAGAGGAAAAAAAGAGGGGGTGGAGCGAGAGAATAAGAAAGAGAGAGAGAGAGAGAGATTGAGAGAAAGAGAGACGGGTGGAGAGAGAGTGGGGGAGAAAAAGAGAGCGTACCCTAAGCTCTCCTTTACCTTCATAAATAAAGAAAGAGAAACATACTTGATAAGATCAACCACAGTTCGCCACTGAGTATCTTCATCCATAACTGTAGTGGACGGATGAAGACTGGTCCACTATAGTTATGGATGAAGACCGGTCCACTACGGTTATGGATGAAGACCGGTCCACTACGGTTATGGATGAAGACCGGTCCACTACGGTTACGGATGAAGACCGGTCCACTACGGTTACGGATGAAGACCGGTCCACTACGGTTACGGATGAAGACCGGTCCACTACGGTTACGGATGAAGACCGGTCCACTACGGTTACGGATGAAGACCGATCCACTACGGTTACGGATGAAGACCGGTCCACTACGGTTACGGATGAAGACCGGTCCACTACGGTTACGGATGAAGACCGGTCCACTACGGTTACGGATGAAGACCAGTCCACTACGGTTATGGATGAAGACCGTATTGAAAATAAAAGAACCGTCATAACCATTAAAAAATGTATATAATTTTTTACGAACAGCTGAATGAAGACGGGACGGCCGGCCATTTGTGCAGTTGAGTCCGTTTCTGTGGTAACATGGACTCTTTACAACGTGATTAAACTTTGTTTCTCCTTGCTGAAAGAAGAAACTCAAGTCTATCGTTGCCTAGGCAATGCCCCCCAATGCGGCAGTAGCATAGACATAGAATGAATAGAACAAGCTTAGAACCTCTAACCCTGCAATTTGACTGGTGAACTCATGGGTACACTTGCAATGGCAGCCTGGTATTGTGATGCAATATTTTTCATGGTAATGTAGAATGTTCATTCAAATTATGTTAACTGATTTGGCTCATTCAATCGAATATATTTTTTTAATGTCAGGTGAATTGAGTCAACAACTTCCTGCTTTTCCTTCCTGATTTGCTCCTATGGGTACACTCGCAATTGGCCGCAAGTCCACCCATTATGCCATCATTGACTGTTCTATCGACGCCTGTTCTATGAATTCTATTTCTATGGCAGCACATGCAGTGAAGGAGAGGTGAAAATGTGTGTCAAATGTATTTTATATACTGTATCCTTTATATTTTATTTTGCTATTCGAACGGTTATTATGGAGACAGCGGTCATTTGGCTGGCCAATTACCGCCATCCAAAATTCCATGACCGTCACAACCCTAGTTCTAATAGCTTAGAACCGTTCCGTTGCTCAGAGCTCTATGGTAAAACCACTGGAGGGCCAGTATGGAATGGAATAGAGGAACCCCCCAGAGTTCAATTCCACTATCTCACATTCTAAAGGTCTCTGGTATTTGCGGTGACTCAGAGCAAACCCCCTCTTCTTCTCTGCTAGTGAATGCTTGCAGAATAAGACAACGTCTCGAGTGTATACAGTGGCAAGGGTGTCTGAAGCCTCTACAGGCGAGGGGAGCAGTAAATTACTCCTGCCTTGTTCTCCGTCTCCTGTGTTTATGATAGCACATCCAGACCAACATTGGTGCCTAGCAGCAGACTTCAACAGATCCCGAGTCAGCAAACACACACTCAGATATACACATGCACAGGTACACACGCACAGGTACACACGCACTGCTGGCACGTGCCTTACAGAGACAAACACTTGTTTCACTCTCTCTACATCTCTCTCTCTGTTCAGAAAAAAAGAAAAGGAAAACATCCTGTGAGGTGATCTGATATCCTGATTGTGTTGGATGTTCAACAACAGCAGACCCATGGTGAGTTCATTTCACACACAGGAGCCTTACAGGCTGGGGACTGGAGATGGGGAGCCCAGGTCTGAAGGAAGAACAGAAGAAGAGATTCCATTTGTATCTCTCCTCTTTCATTATTCCTTATCTCTGCTTGCTCCCAAGAGCAGCACAACCAGCCCCCTTCACTAAAACTACTGCAGCGCAGCGCTTTGTCATGTGGGGCTGTGCTCAACAGATCAAGACAACAATCACGACGCCTGCTGCTTGCTGCATCAGAGACAAGCCACAGGCTTAGGAGAATCATAACATGCACAGCCTAGCAATATGACGACGCAGTCTGGCGTCGTAATGTAACAGACGCGGATCAGGTCTGACTGGAACCATTCCCATTAAGCTACTGTATAAAACTACCTTTCTAGCTCAATGCACTGCCAGTCACACTGACTAGGCTATAAAAAAGTGTTAGCAGATCCCTAACCAACTGATCCCTATGCATGTGTGTAATGTATTAGGTTAGGCAGTAGGTCGACAGTATAGCGCAGTAACCACACACAGAGCAGTGAGACAGAGTAGAGACATTACCAAGCCCAGACACCACAGCACCCTAATGAGAGGCAAACATATTCAGCGTCAGTCGAGCACACACAACTTTTCCCTCATTAAATAAACATAAGGGGGGCACCAAGTGGTAATGATTATGTAACCAGGGTGTGTTCTAAAGGGCAGTGTGGGGGATATTCACTTACAGCCTTACGGATGCCAGTCAAAAGCATTAGCTCAATGAAAGACTCCACTAAACCATCCACTTGGAATCCTTCCGATCCAACAGCCCTGAGTTGCCACCTGTCTATTTGGTCTTGTTAGCCTTAAATACGCTAAGATATGATGCGGGAGCTTGATTGATCCAACCCCATGTTGGATCATAAGTAGTAAATAGATGGAAAGAGAATCATCTTGAACTAAAATCAATCAAATCATGGCAGACATAGTAGATTGGATGTTCCCTTTGAAGCCCTAAGCCTATTCAGATGGACTCATTCCTCCTAATTGATGACAGATGCAAAAGCAAACAAAGTATTTGCTTGAACAGGCAGAGAGAAAGAGATCACTCACTGTGACTGCACTGGGTCAGCGTTGTTATTCTATATTCATGCACATCTGCACATTTTGGGTCGGCAACGTAGCCTAGTGGTTAGAGCGTTGGACTAGTAACCGAAAGGTTGCAAGTTCAAATCCCCGAGCTGACAAGGTACAATCTGTCGTTCTGCCCCTGAACAAGGCAGTTAACCCACTGTTCCTAGGCCGTCATTGAAAATACAAATTTGTTCTTAACTGACTTGCCTAGTGAAATAAATAAAAATCTAGGATTTTTAGTCAATGCAGTCGTTACCACTTTGGACCTACACATTTACTATTATTGGAGGATCATTTAGGGGTAGAAACTACGCAAAACAAACAACCCCTAGGAAAGAACTAATAAGATGTGGGCTATATCGATTGGCAGCAGCAATCAGTAATTGTACAATTGAATACACAATTTAATTAGACACTCTTCGATTTTAGACATTCACTTACTAATATGATATTCATTTAGCCGAGCGGACCATGAACACACTGCTGTATCTCAAACCATCCCAAATCCACAAAGAAAGAGAAGAGGAGGAGGAGGCTTATTGGGATGACGTCAATACAGAGAATGAATAATGGGGAAAGAGGAGGAAAAGGGGAGGGGGTTAGAGGGAGAGAGGGAGTGAGAGAGGTGAGGATTCAGAGTAAAGCTGACAGTTTGAGGCCCAGTTAGTTTGCCTCACAACTTCTCCACCACACACTAGGTTGCCCACTGGAGTGTAGCACTGCAATATTCACCACCCAATAGCATGTTGTTCATTCATTGTTACATGTCTGTTCCTGTGCAGTACCATTAATAATTGTTACCCTCCCCCTTCTTGCTCAATCATCTCTTCCATAATTCAGACCACTATAGGGAGAAGGGAGTAATCCTGTATTTGTGTAGGTAAGTGCCGTTAACAAAAAGTTGTTTGCTCACGGTGGTGAAGCCGGGACAACAATGGTGGTAGAAAAACAGCTCTTTCCAATACATCTTGAAATGTAATGCTTGATTTAACAAGACCTTTTTATGTGATTCACAGAAGAAAATGGACCCTGGGAGTGGAGGGAGGAATAGTGAATAGCAGTGGCCGATGTTGAAGGCTGAGTTTCTAGCGCTGATGACAGCTGAGTTTCTCTCTCCTCTCCTAACCCCCAAAAACAACTGCTCCCCGGGTGCCGATGACGTGGATTAACGCAGCCCCCCGCACCTCTCTGATTCAGAGGGTTGGGTTAAATGAGGAAGACAAATTTTGGTTGAATGCATTCAGTTGTGCAACTGACTAGATATCCCCTTTCCCTCTACTGCAAAACCAAACTGCTGTTTGTCAGGCTAGGGAGGCAGCAGACTCATAGCAAGGCACTTAACCCTAATTGCTCCAGGGCGATGTACTGTATAATGGTGACCCTGGCCGTGATCCCACTCCCTGTGGGTGTCTCAGAGGGAGTTGGGACATGCAACAACAAAAAACATTTCCATTACACACTTGTAACAGGACAAATTAAAGCACCACCCAAATTATTATTATTTTATTATAGCAGCAGTGTCATTCTACATCTCTCGCTCTCTGCACCTGTTAGTGTGTGGGTAGCACTCTTCTGCAGTCAATTACCAAAAGCACCCTCTTTGGTCTCATGGGTGGAATGATTCATATTTTTCATAATTTCACAACTAATAAAGTTTTATTTAATTAAACGCTGAAAATGCGGTGATTCTATGTCAAACGGTTTGCTTATATGTCAGTCTTCTGTGATGTATATAAAGTGTAATATTGAGATGCAAACTCAAAATGGAATACATTTCAACATATGATATGGTACAAGTTGCTCTTGCTGCGGGCGATTCCCTGACCCACCTCTACGCAGACGACACCATTCTATATACTTCCGGCCCGTCCTTGGATACTGTGCTATCTAACCTCCAAACGAGCTTCAATGCCATACAACACTCCTTCCGTGGCCTCCAACTGCTCTTAAACGCTAGTAAAACCAAATGCATGCTTTTCAACCGTTCGCTGCCTGCACCCGCACGCCTGACTAGCATCACCACCCTGGATGGTTCCGACCTTGAATATGTGGACATCTATAAGTACCTAGGTGTCTGGCTATACTGTAAACTCTCCTTCCAGACTCATATCAAACATCTCCAATCGAAAATCAAATCTAGAGTCGGCTTTCTATTCCGCAACAAAGCCTCCTTCCCTCACGCCGCCAAACTTACCCTAGTAAAACTGACTACCCTACCGATCCTTGACTTCGGCAATGTCATCTACAAAATTGCTTCCAACACTCTACTCAGCAAACTGGATGCAGTTTATCACAGTGCCATCCGTTTTGTCACTAAAGCACCTTATACCACCCACCACTGCGACCTATATGCTCTAGTCGGCTGGCCCTCGCTACATATTCGTCGCCAGACCCACTGGTCATCTACAAGTCCATGCTAGGTAAAGCTCCGCCTTATCTCAGTTCACTGGTCACGATGGCAACACCCACCCGTAACACGCGCTCCAGCAGGTGTATCTCACTGATCATCCCTAAAGCCAACACCTCATTTGGCCGCCTTTCGTTCCAGTTCTCTGCTGCCTGTGACTGGAACGAATTGCAAAAATCGCTGAAGTTGGAGACTTTTATCTCCCTCACCAACTTCAAAAATCTGCTATCTGAGCAGCTAACCGATCGCTGCAGCTGTACATAGTCTATCGGTAAATAGCCCACCCATTTTTACCTACCTCATCCCCATACTGTTTTTATTTATTTTATTTTCTGCCCTTTTGCACACCAATATCTCTACCTGTACATGACCATCTGATCATTTATCACTCCAGTGTTAATCTGCAAAATTGTAATTATTCGCCTACCTCCTCATGCCTTTTGCACACAATGTATATAGACTCTACTTTTTTCTACTGTGTTATTGACTTGTTTATTGTTTACTCCATGTGTAACTCTGTGTTGTCTGTTCACACTGCTTTGCTTTATCTTGGCCAGGTCGCAGTTGTAAATGAGAACTTGTTCTCAACTAGCCTACCTGGTTAAATAAAGGTGTTCTCAACTAGCCTACCTGGTTAAATAAAGGTGTTCTCAACTAGCCTACCTGGTTAAATAAAGGTGTTCTCAACTAGCCTACCTGGTTAAATAAAGGTGTTCTCAACTAGCCTACCTGGTTAAATAAAGGTGAAATAATAAAAATAAAGTGTCTTCTTTTTAAAAATTCCAGAACCATGTGTGTGAGGTGTATACTTGTGTTTCAAAGTAGATTTGTTTAAGACTACCAATAATAATTCTGAGTGACCCTGATTTAGCCCACTACAGTAAAAGGTTAATGGTTTTTGTCTGAACACAAGGCCATTCTCTCTCTCACCCCCCCATCTATCTCCATGGGCTCTCCAACTGACAGGAGTGGTTTAGCCTAGTTAGCACACAGATTAGCCCAGCAGGATCACACTATGGTCTTTAGCCTCACTGATTTAACCAACAGGCATCCGCGAGCTTCCTATCCGAAACAGTTATATTATATATTCTGAAAACATTTTGTGGCATTTTTAGCATCGTTTTGGTCTTCGGCAAGGTTTTTTTCGGCTGTTTGTGCACACTACAATTTTCCTGATGCAAGCCGAAGTTCGGTCGTCGAAGTCTATGCCCCTTCGTCTGTGATTGGTCTATAGTAAGGATTCTTAATGAAGACATACAATTGCACGACTAAGACCTCGGCAAAAACGTCCATTCATTCCAGATATCTTGAGTTATCTTAGATTAATTCAGACTATTTTGAGGAAGTGCATAATGGCTACCGTGTCTCAAGAGGGACAAACAGCACTATTGCTCTTTTTAAAGCAAAGGTATTTTAAGGAAGTATGCGAGGCCCATTTCTGCTAGGAGCAAAGCGAACCTAGTATGCAGACACCTTTAACCATGATACATTAGCAAGGGGGAGAAATAGCATGCTCACTAGAATCAAGCTTACTTGTCTGGAGTTAAACTGAGTAGCCAGGGGAAGCAGGCTAGCTACTTTGTCTGCAATTTCCTGGAAGTGTGTGTGGGAGAAAATGTAGGAAACCTTTCAGTGTGAGATGTAGGCCCGGAAATAACTAAGTACATGGCTGAATTTAGTGTGTCCTACATATTACCCTCTCCTCTGTCCTTCCCTCCAGTGATGTGATGTTTCTTATGGGACAGCATGGCTTCAGCGAAGCAGGCAAGGTTGCTTAGCAACTGGGTACAGCAAGCACATAATTAGACTGCACTGATGCTCACTCAAACCTCTATAACCTGTCTCACTCCATCCTCCATAATCTGACTCCCTCAAACCTCTATAACCTGTCTCACTCAAACCTCTATAACCTGTCTCTGTCTCACTCAAACCTCTATAACCTGTCTCACTCCATCCTCCATAACCTGTCTCACCCCATCCTCCATAATCTGACTCCCTCAAACCTCTATAACCTGTCTCACTCCATCCTCCATAATCTGACTCCCTCAACACTCTATAACCTGTCTCACTCCATCCTCCATAATCTGACTCACTCAAACCGCTATAACCTGTCTCACTCCATCCTCCATAATCTGACTCACTCAAACCTCCATAATCTGACTCACTCCATCCTCCATAATCTGACTCACTCCATCCTCCATAATCTGACTCACTCAACACTCTATAACCGGTCACACTCCATACTCCATAATCTGACTCACTCAACACTTTATAACCTGTCTCACTCCATCCTCCATAATCTGACTCACTCAACACTCTATAACCTCTCACTCAAGCCTCCATAATGTCTCAATCCAACCTCCATAAGGTGTATAACTCAATCCTCTAGAACCTGTCTGAGTACTTGTTGCTACCTCGATCCATCAATACATAACAAACCTGAACATTTTATCTTTAAGAGAAACTCTGGAAACTAAACTGAGCTTTCCTAATACAAAGGAATCACATTTTGGAAATGTAAGTCAAATCTCTTTGATTACAACGGCAACATAGGAATGGTTGGGAAACGTGCCGCTGCATTGTGCTTCTCCCAAGTAATGACAAAACACTGAAATGGTTGGGAAACGTGCTGCTGCATTGTGCTTCTCCCAAGTAATGACAAAACACTGAAATGGTTGGGAAACGTGGCGCTGCATTGTGCTTCTCCCAAGTAATGACAAAACACTGAAATGGTTGGGAAACGTGCTGCTGCATTGTGCATTCTCCCAAGTAATGACAAAACACTGAAATGGTTGGGAAACGTGCCGCTGCATTGTGCATTCTCCCAAGTAATGACAAAACACTGAAATTGAAAATGGTTGAGGACAAACAAAACACTTAGTGCAAATAAAGGTTGTGATACAAATTAAGAACATGCAGTACCACATCCATCTCCAACATTCCTGCACAACACAAACCAGCAACTATTCAACAGCCTTTCAGGATAGTGTATTAACTAAATATTAAGAGATCTATTCCAGCCATGTCCAACATGTCCAATAATGACTAAATACCATTGTACATATATGTGCTCGGGGCTAACACTGCAATTAATGTAGAGTTAAAACAACAGGTTAGTGCATGCGGTTCTATGTGAGGTGAGGTCTATTTCCTCCTCCTAATATAAAACTCTATAAACTGAGGCTCTCCTCCTGCTCTCCAGAGACCTGCCACCTGCACTATTTATAGGCTGTAGTGTAGACATTAAAGCTAGCAATGGAGCGTGAACCCATAGGCCTCAGCCATGCTAATTAGAAACAGAGTGAAAGCGAGCTCCAGGGCAGTGCTGCTGCTAGAGGTAAAAAGACACGGTGAGCCATATTGGAAACGTGATAAAATAGCATTCCTTAGCTAGATACAGTAGAGAGAGAGAATAATCAGTAACTCCCAAACCCTGTGTGTGTGTGTGTGTGTGTGTGTGTGTGTGTGTGTGTGTGTGTGTGTGTGTGTGTGTGTGTGTGTGTGTGTGTGTGTGTGTGTGTGTGTGTGTGTGTGTGTGTGTGTGTGTGTGTGTGTGTGTGTGTGTGTGTGTGTGTGTGTGTGTGTGTGTGTGTGTACAAGACGTGATGAATCAAATGCACAAAGAGATGATGTATGTATTTCACCTCATGAAGAAGGCAACCGGCCACATGAGGAGGATGTCCAATGAAGAATCCTAAATATGTTTCTGTTGCATTAGGGTTCTCTGAAATAAACGTTAGAGGCTCATTTAGCCACCAAACATGTTTGCTTTGCAAATTAATTATGATATTTACATATAAATATAACTGATTAAAATCAGTTGAGTAGAACATTCAAAAAATACTTGGTTGAGCAAATTACCAGATGAAATGTATAATTGTTAATTTGACTCTTTGACTAATCCCTTTTAGGAATGACACATAATGACACATAATGACATGCATATTAACTTTCTATTTTCCAATGACTCATTCATTAGAAGGAAGTGTGAGTGGGGAACATAGATTGTTGTTTTATGTCTCTGGTGAAGTGTTTGCTTTCCCCACTAACAGACCATATCATGTGATTTATGAGCAGCATTGACAAGTGTTTGTCCAACAGTGTCACAGACAGAGCACAGCTTATGGCTACTGACGGGATGCTTTACACTCTATGGAAAGGAATCATTCAACAGGCACTGTAGACCAGAGAAACACTGCGTTACTTCCTAGTCCCTGGCAATAGGGATTTAGACAGAACTCCAATGTAGGGAAGGACACAGATGAGGCACTGACGGTGTAGCTAAACCAGTTTGTTTTTAGAAATCATAAGTTCACCTGGGGTCACAGGCCCTGTCCTTACTATCTGAGCTGTGCTTCGCTTTCCCAAGCTAACCATTTGGCATCTGGGCCCTGTTGTTAACATGGTTTAACATCATATGTTTGTTTCATTTTGCAACAAATATGCAACAACAAATATGCAACAAATATTTATTTAAAACATGAATCTGATTAAGGTCCAAGGTGGTCTCTCTCCTCAGTTAAGAGCTTTTTTAAGCTTGTCTGATCTCATTGACCTCCTGATACAATGATGGCCTTTTACTCTCTCTACCTCCCCTTTTTCCTCTCTCTTTCTCTGTTCTCGCTCTCCCTTCTCCCTCACAATCCCTCTCCCTCTCAATCCCTCTCCCTCTCAATCCCTCTCCCTCTCAATCCCTCTCCCTCTCGGACGGCAGCCATTTTATGCTTGGCTGCTACATGTAGCTTAAATCCACAGAAAAAAAGGATGAAGGTGTTTGTTTTCAAACCCTGCTCCTCCCATTCATGAGGTTAACAGAAACCTCTTAATGGACATAATACAATGTCATTACCACCTCCATTAGCTATCCAATAAACAAATCACCTTCCATTTGCATCTAGGCAAAGAAACAAAATAGTCCACAATCAACACAACCCCCTTTCTGAGGGTCTGCAAAAGGTACTCAGATTGTTGATTGAACATCAAGTCCTGCTCAACAGCACTACAACATCAAGTCCTGCTCAACAGCACTACAACATCAAGTCCTGCTCAACAGCACTAGAACATCAAGTCCTGCTCAACAGCACTACAACATCAAGTCCTGCTCAACAGCATTAGAACATCAAGTCCTGCTCAACAGCACTAGAACATCAAGTCCTGCTCAACAGCACTACAACATCAAGTCCTGCTCAACAGCACTACAACATCAAGTCCTGCTCAACAGCACTACAACATCAAGTCCTGCCAACAGCACTAGAACATCAAGTCCTGCTCAACAGCACTAGAACATAAAGTCCTGCTCAACAGCACTAGAACATCAAGTCCTGCTCAACAGCACTATAACATCAAGTCCTGCTCAACAGTATTAGAACATCAAGTCCTGCTCAACAGCACTATCACAAAGTCCTGCTCAACAGCACTACAACATCAAGTCCTGCTCAACAGCACTAGAACATCAAGTCCTGCTCAACAGCACTACAACATCAAGTCCTGCTCAACAGCACTACAACATCAAGTCCTGCTCAACAGCACTACAACATCAAGTCCTGCTCAACAGCACTACAACATCAAGTCCTGCTCAACAGCACTACAACATCAAGTCCTGCTCAACAGCACTACAACATCAAGTCCTGCTCAACAGCACTAGAACATCAAGTCCTGCTCAACAGCACTACAACATCAAGTCCTGCTCAACAGCACTACAACATCAAGTCCTGCTCAACAGCACTACAACATCAAGTCCTGCTCAACAGCATTAGAACATCAAGTCCTGCTCAACAGCACTATCACAAAGTCCTGCTCAACAGCACTATCACAAGTGCTATTGGTGCAAATCCCATCATTAGTACCTTCACATGTCTCCCTTACGACTCTGTGGCCTAACCTTCTGCCTGGAGTCTGGGCCTATTATAGCCTGTCACAGCGACTAAACACCAGCTCACTGTAGAGGAGTGATCCACATGTACCCAACTGGTACCCCTCTGGTCAAGTGTGGTCTTTCACTGTTGGGTCTTTTATTGTTATTTCCCCAGCAATAACACACACAGGAGGGACTGAGACAGCAATCAGCAGCCTCTTCAAACAGTGGGTGTGTTTACAGTGTTTGTTCCCAGGTAATGCAGGCCAGACTGCACTTGCTTCGCACCATAGGGAGCTTCACCTTATACACCGCAGCATGGAAACGGAAGAGCAGTGGACGAGAAGAGAATGAGTGAGATCTACTGCTCAGTGCCGAGGCCTGGTACAACATGCCATCTAGGCCTACAGTCAGCTGAACCACCTGTTGACTCCGACCCCCCCCCCCCCCCCCCTCATCACTGCCTCACACACTCCACCACAGCCCTAGAAGGAGCAGATGGAGTCAGTGTAACATTATGTCTGCGTTTAGCACATGATCAAAACCCTGCTTTAAATGTTCATGTCTACCTGGCTGCTACAGCCAGTACAGCTGCTCCTCTCAGTCTACTCTGTGACCCAACAGCCAGTACAGCTGCTCCTCTCAGTCTACTCTGTGACCCAACAGCCAGTACAGCTGCTCCTCTCAGTCTACTCTGTGACCCAACAGCCAGTACAGCTGCTCCTCTCAGTCTACTCTGTGACCCAACAGGTGCTTGTCTGGCATCAACTCACATCGTCCCAAAAGTCAGGAGGGGAGTTCCTTTTACCTTCACACAACCGCCAACAAAATGGGTGGATGAAATGTGGAAAGGTGGGTTTATCTGCATCAGTGGAGGATTAATTAATGGAAAGGTATCAAACACATGAAATCTATGGAAACCACGTTTGACCCCATTCCATTGATGCCATTCCAGCCATTACAATGAACCCATCCTCCTATAATTCCTTCCACCAGCCTCCTCTGAACTGCATGTAACACAATAATTAAGAGAGGAACAGATCCAACATACGATTTGCTAAACTGTTGCGAGGAGATAATGATTCTATAAATGAATCCCATCAGCGGAGGATGTCAACAGAACAAATAGAGGTCTTGGAACTGCAACTGGATTTGAAACTGCAGCCTGAACATTTAATTACATAATTACCAGCGTTTTAGCAATGCATTAAACTTTAATTGACTTAATCAGTTATCTCAAAATAGTCGAACAAAACGTCCACCGACGACTCAATTTGATGGGAATATGCAAATTGGGATACTCCAAATGAGTTAGAGGTGGGTTCACGCTACACCAGCAAATTACTACCATGATGATCCACCCAACAGCTCCTCACCCGTGCAGCCCCCTTCTCCATACCCCCTTCCCCCCTCATCCAGCCCCCCCTTCCAATCCTGCCACTACTAAGCTGAAATTGTCCTGCAAGTAACATGATTTCCAGAGGTGGCACAAGGTGTTTTTAGGAGGGGACTTCAGAAGTGTAATTATCAGAGGCGAGGATATGAATGTTGCTAAAAACACCCCTACCCCTCTGTTATTAGTGTCTATATGGGGTAAATGTAACCCTGCATTCATTCACAGGACAACAAAAGATCCAGGCCCCTCTTTAGCTCTGAAGCATATCAACATATAATGGTAGAGATGGAGGGAGAGATTACAAGAGGTGAGAGATCTAGTGTGTGGGTTAGGGTTAGGGTTAGGGTTAACCCTAACCCAAAACCAAATAAAAAAGAGACGGACATGTAATTACTTCCGGCGCCGACAGAGATGGCCGCCTCGCTTCGCGTTCCTAGGAAACTATGCAGTTTTTTGTTTTTTTACGTGTTATTTCTTACATTAGTACCCCAGGTCATCTTAGGTTTCATTACATACAGTCGAGAAGAACTACTGAATATAAGATCAGCATCAACTCACCATCAGTACGACCAAGAATATGTTTTTCGCGACGCGGATCCTGTGTTCTGCCTTACAAACAGGACAACGGAGTGGATCCTATGCAGCGACCCAAAAAAACGACTCCGAAAGAGAGGGAAACGAGGCGGTCTTCTGGTCAGACTCCGGAGACGGGCACAGCGCGCACCACTCCCTAGCATTCTTCTTGCCAATGTCCAGTCTCTTGACAACAAGGTTGATGAAATCCGAGCAAGGGTAGCATTCCAGAGGGACATCAGAGACTGTAACGTTCTTTGCTTCACGGAAACGTGGCTTACTGGAGAGACGCTATCCGAAGCGGTGCAGCCAACAGGTTTCTCCACGCATCGCGCAGACAGGAAAAAACATATTTCTGGTAAAAAGAGGGGCGGGGGCGTATGCCTTATGACTAACGTGACATGGTGCGATGAAAGAAACATACAGGAACTCAAATCCTTCTGTTCACCTGATTTAGAATTCCTCACAATCAAATGTAGACCGCATTATCTACCAAGAGAATTCTCTTCGATTATAATCACAGCCGTATATATCCCCCCCCAAGCAGACACATCGATGGCTCTGAACGAACTTTATTTAACTCTCTGCAAACTGGAAACAATTTATCCGGAGGCTGCATTCATTGTAGCTGGGGATTTTAACAAGGCTAATCTGAAAACAAGACTCCCCAAATTTTATCAGCATATCGATTGCGCAACCAGGGGAGGAAAGACCTTGGACCATTGTTACTCTAACTTCCGCGACGCATATAAGGCCCTGCCCCGCCCCCCTTTCGGAAAAGCTGACCACGACTCCATTTTGTTGATCCCTGCCTACAGACAGAAACTAAAACAAGAGGCTCCCACGCTGAGGTCTGTCCAACGCTGGTCCGACCAAGCTGACTCCACACTCCAAGACTGCTTCCATCACGTGGACTGGGAGATGTTTCGTATTGCGTCAGATAACAACATTGACGAATACGCTGATTCGGTGTGCGAGTTCATTAGAACGTGCGTTGAAGATGTCGTTCCCATAGCAACGATTAAAACATTCCCTAACCAGAAACCGTGGATTGATGGCAGCATTCGTGTGAAACTGAAAGCGCGAACCACTGCTTTTAATCAGGGCAAGGTGTCTGGTAACATGACCGAATACAAACAGTGCAGCTATTCCCTCCGCAAGGCTATCAAACAAGCTAAGCGCCAGTACAGAGACAAAGTAGAATCTCAATTCAACGGCTCAGACACAAGAGGCATGTGGCAGGGTCTACAGTCAATCACGGACTACAGGAAGAAACCCAGCCCAGTCACGGACCAGGATGTCTTGCTCCCAGGCAGACTAAATAACTTTTTTGCCCGCTTTGAGGACAATACAGTGCCACTGACACGGCCTGCAACGAAAACATGCGGTCTCTCCTTCACTGCAGCCGAGGTGAGTAAGACATTTAAACGTGTTAACCCTCGCAAGGCTGCAGGCCCAGATGGCATCCCCAGCCGCGCCCTCAGAGCATGCGCAGACCAGCTGGCCGGTGTGTTTACGGACATATTCAATCAATCCCTATACCAGTCTGCTGTTCCCACATGCTTCAAGAGGGCCACCATTGTTCCTGTTCCCAAGAAAGCTAAGGTAACTGAGCTAAATGACTACCGCCCCGTAGCACTCACATCCGTCATCATGAAGTGCTTTGAGAGACTAGTCAAGGACCATATCACCTCCACCCTACCTGACACCCTAGACCCACTCCAATTTGCTTACCGCCCAAATAGGTCCACAGACGATGCAATCTCAACCACACTGCACACTGCCCTAACCCATCTGGACAAGAGGAATACCTATGTGAGAATGCTGTTCATTGACTACAGCTCGGCATTCAACACCATAGTACCCTCCAAGCTCGTCATCAAGCTCGAGACCCTGGGTCTCGACCCCGCCCTGTGCAACTGGGTACTGGACTTCCTGACGGGCCGCCCCCAGGTGGTGAGGGTAGGCAACAACATCTCCTCCCCGCTGATCCTCAACACTGGGGCCCCACAAGGTTGCGTTCTGAGCCCTCTCCTGTACTCCCTGTTCACCCACGACTGCGTGGCCACGCACGCCTCCAACTCAATCATCAAGTTTGCGGACGACACAACAGTGGTAGGCTTGATTACCAACAACAATGAGACGGCCTACAGGGAGGAGGTGAGGGCCCTCGGAGTGTGGTGTCAGGAAAACAACCTCACACTCAACGTCAACAAAACTAAGGAGATGATTGTGGACTTCAAGAAACAGCAGAGGGAACACCCCCCTATCCACATCGATGGAACAGTAGTGGAGAGGGTAGCAAGTTTTAAGTTCCTCGGCATACACATCACAGACAAACTGAATTGGTCCACTCACACAGACAGCATCGTGAAGAAGGCGCAGCAGCGCCTCTTCAACCTCAGGAGGCTGAAGAAATTCGGCTTGTCACCAAAAGCACTCACAAACTTCTACAGATGCACAATCGAGAGCATCCTGGCGGGCTGTATCACCGCCTGGTATGGCAACTGCACCGCCCTCAACCGTAAGGCTCTCCAGAGGGTAGTGAGGTCTGCACAACGCATCACCGGGGGCAAACTACCTGCCCTCCAGGACACCTACACCACCCGATGTCACAGGAAGGCCATAAAGATCATCAAGGACATCAACCACCCGAGCCACTGCCTGTTCACCCCGCTATCATCCAGAAGGCGAGGTCAGTACAGGTGCATCAAAGCTGGGACCGAGAGACTGAAAAACAGCTTCTATCTCAAGGCCATCAGACTGTTAAACAGCCACCACTAACACTGAGTGGCTGCTGCCAACACACTGACACTGACTCAACTCCAGCCACTTTAATAATGGGAATTGATGGGAAATGATGTAAATATATCACTAGCCACTTTAAACAATGCTACCTTATATAAATGTTACTTACCCTACATTATTCATCTCATATGCATACGTATATACTGTACTCTATATCATCGACGGTATCCTTATGTAATACATGTATCACTAGCCACTTTATACTATACTATGCCACTTTGTTTACATACTCATCTCATTTGTACATACTGTACCCGATACCATCTACTGTATCTTGCCTATGCTGCTCTGTACCATCACTCATTCATATATCCTTATGTACATATTCTTTATCCCCTTACACTGTGTACAAGACAGTAGTTTTGGAATTGTTAGTTAGATTACTTGTTATTACTGCATTGTCGGAACTAGAAGCACAAGCATTTCGCTACACTCGCATTAACATCTGCTAACCATGTGTATGTGACAAATAAAATTTGATTTGATTTGATTTGATTTGATTTGATTTGATTCATTAGTCTTGTAAATATCAGCAAATATTTGCAATTGTATACACTGAGTATCATATCTGACGCATCTCAACAATATAGGCTATCAGATAGTAGAAAGAAACACTCACACACTTCCCTAATAGGCCTGGAGAGGCTGGCCAATCCGACACCGGCTCTTTAAATAAATCTCTTTAAGAAATTGGCTGTGATGAATCGCCGCAGAATGAACCATCTGTGTTAAGTCTGGGAATGAATGATCTTAGACAATAAGTACAGTACTTTTGATTCAAGGAAGACCAGTTCCTTTTCAATTAGCCACGCTAATGAAATATTACAGATGAGGAAAATATCATTAAACCCACTAGGCTAATACCATTATTTATTACATGGCACAGTTTCCACTCTCTGTGCCTGCTGTTAATCAGCCAAATCAATTATTCTGACAGATTCTACTTTGCAGACTGAGGATACACACACGCGCACACACACTCCACAGACACACATAGAGAAGACAGGAAATAACTAAAAAGAAAGGGAGAGGTATAGCCCTGCAATACACATAACGATAACACCCTTCACTGCATCATCTTTTCTCTTTTTCAAATATCCATATCAAGTCAATCCACACTGTGAAGTGTATTTAATGTCCCCCTCAATGACCCCTACTTACTCCAGCAGTACCCTCACAGAGGTTCTGATTGCTTTGGGACACAGAGAGGTCTATGGCTAAGTAACATGCCCTACAGCCTGAGTGCTGTGCACTGTGTGTGCCTCTCCCTCAGGCTGAACGCAGGCTCTCGATGCATGCCCGACTGCTGGATCGAGTGTTCTAAATGTTTATAGGGACCAGGCTCCTGGGATAAGGGGGAATTGAGTGATGCTTAGGAAATGTGAAATGGTCTGGTTTATCTATTGTGGTCCTGAAAAAATGCACTAAAACAAATTATATAATGTGTAGTAAGAGATATTGATTACTCTGTACTGTACAAATATAAGCTCTGTATGGCTGGTAAGAGGGTAGTTCATAGGCATAGAATATAATACTAAATTCTAAAATATATCTAATAGGGATTTTATATGTAGAGCTAGAGAGTAACTATTGTAACCTGATATGTTATAAAGCCCTGTCAGTCACTTGGGTAGGTCTTGGGATGCCCTGTGAGTCACGGTGTTGTCATGGGGGAATACAGTATGTCACCAGAATGTAGAGTCTGTGTGGCCCCAATGACAGCTTGTTGTATCACCTGCCTGTCTACCTGTCAGACATGTCAAACTTTGCCCTCCAGAGCCACTGCTAACTCTCCCTGGCAGCTTTTAACCTCTCAGGAGTGCCCTATCCAGAGAGCTGTCATAAAGGCTTTGCAACACCAAGAGTACACCCATAGAAATAGAATGGCTAGAATGGGAATAGCCCCTCACACCACGGCAAATGTGACAGTACATACATGGGTACACTCAAATATCATTATATTTCTTTATATAAGTAAAACCTCTACATTTTTGTTAGGCTGTGAAAATGATTTCACACAACTGACTGAGTTGAACCATTGACTTGAGCACCATAGCGAATGATGTGTCAGAGCAGCGGATTCCCCCTTGCATCACATCAGGACTGACATTGACAAAGCTTTATGGCAGACTGATGTCAGGGAGAAATGTGGGCCACCTGTCCTTGTCTGTTACACGCAACCTGTCACAGATAGAGTGAGAGAGCGAGACTATGACATAAAAGGGAGGGCAGACAGGCTGAGACTCAGTCGGAACCCAACCCAGAGAGTGACTGGAGGAGTGACTGCAATGCCAAGGTTGTAGGTTTGATTCCCATGGGGGACCAGTATGAAAATGTATTCAAGCACTACTGTAAGTCGCTCTGGATAAGACATATAACGTAATTGTAAATGAGACACCTGTCTCAGTTTACTAATCCATTGCAGAGGCTGCGGGGGATGGCACACTAGTATTACCAGTAGTACAATTTCTAAATCGACAATTTCTAAATCAACAATAATTAATCGGAATGGACGATTAATTAGGGCCGATTTCAAGTTTTCATAACAATCGGTAATCGGCATTTGTGGACACCGATCATGTCCGATTACATTGCACTCCACGAGGAGACTGCGTGGCAGGCTGACTACCTGTTATGCGAGTGCAGCAAGGAGCCAAGGTAAGGTGCTAGCTAGCATTAAACTTATCTTATAAAAAAAACAATCAATCTTAACATAATCACTAGTTAACTACACATGGTGGATGATATTACTAGTTTATCTAGCTTGTCCTGCGTTGCATATAATCAATGTGGTGCCTGTTAATTTATCATTGAATCACAGCCTACTTCACCAAACGGTTATTTAACAAGCGCATTCGCGAAAAAGCACTGTCGTTGCACCAATGTGTACCTAACCATAAACATCAACGCCTTTCTTAAAATCAATACACAAGTATATATTTTTTAAACCTGCATATTTAGTTAATATCGCCTGCTAACATTAATTTATTTTAACTAGGGAAATTGTGTCACTTCTCTTGCGTTCTGTGCAACAGAGTCAGGGTATATGCAGCAGTTTGGGCCGCCTGGCTCGTTGTGAACTGTGTGAAGACCAACTTCAATGTGTTAGGGTGCCTGTATCAGTTTTGCATTTAAGACACTGAGGAGAAGAGGAAGTGGGGTTTTAGCATGTCTGCGATTTGGGGATATATGCAATCTGTGTATTATTCTTAATTGGATTGCTCTAGTACAATTACATATAGATATTGTTTTTGCATATCTCCAAATGTCCTCCCACATCTCTTCGTCAATAGTAACAGACAATTCTTTCTCCCACACTTGTTTCACCCTCTGTGTTGACAGCAGAAAAGGACCTTACAGCATCATAAAACCGACTTACAGACATTTTCCTTTGTGAGAAAAAAAGCATTCTTTCAATGACAGACATATCAGGGTTACCAATTAAGATGGTGCTCTTCAGAATAAAATGTCTTACTTGTAGGAAGCGGAAAAAGTCCTGCTTTGGGAGTCGATATTTCTCGACCATCTGCTCAAATGACAATAAAATCTTATTAGCAAATAAGTCATTAAGTCTGCATATGCCCTTATTAAGCCAAAAGTGAAAGCCAGCATCCAGCAATCCTGGACCACAATCTGGGTTGGTAAGAATTGCGGTAAGAGCAGAGGTTAGTTTGGACCTTCCCAGGAAGCGTTGAACTGACCTCCATACTTTGAGTGTGTTAAGTGTAATGGGATTATTGCAGTGATCTTCTACAGACTTGAAACTTCTGAAAAATAAAAGATCATGTAAGGGGTATTTTGAAAGAGAAGTCTCAATGTCTAACCAAATAGAGGAGTCATCATTTGTGATCCAGTCAGAAATATAACAAAGGTGGGCACACCATTGATAGAACCTGATATTGGGCAGATCCAAGCCACCCATAGAACTTGGCAGCTGCAATATTGCCATCTTAAGTCTTGGCTTGCGTTTACTTAATATAAAGGAACTTAGCCATCCATTTACATCCTTTATTACCTTATTGGAGAGTAATACTGGGATCATTTGGATTGGGTAAAGTAGTCTAGGTAAAATGTTCCTTTTCAAGAGGGATATTCTACCCTACCAAGAAATCGGGAGAGAGTTCCAGCACTCCAGATCTTATTGTATCAAACAAGGGAACAAAATTGGCTTTGTACATTTGCTGGAATGTAGGAGTTACAAATATACCCAGATACATAAAACCTGAGGGAGACCATTTAAAAGGGAAGGGGGGAGAGGTATTAGGTACAGAGTGAAGGTTACCAAGTGGCATAACCTCTGAATTAGTTAAGTTAATCTTGTAGCCTGAGAATTCGCTGAATAATTCAATAATATTAATAAGAGATGTAATTGAAGTCTCGGGACTAGAGATGAATATAAGGACATCATCAGCATACAAGCTTATTTTATGGTGAACATCACCACTGAGCAGCCCCTGTATAGCAGGCGTTACCCTGATGGCCTCGGCCAGTGGTTCCATAACGAGTGCAAAGAAGAGAGGGGACAAAGGACAGCCCTGTCTGGTACCTCTGTATATAGAAAAGCTATTTGACCTTAGCCCATTAGTAAGGACAGCAGCATGAGGATCATCATTTAAACTTTCACCCATTTTATAAAGTTGTCCCCTAGACCAAATTTATTTAGAGCAAAGAATAGGTAAGACCACTCCACACGATCAAATGCTTTCTCAGCATTTAGGGAGAGCACAAGACCATCCATAGCACTTTGTTGGTAGGCTTGAATTACATTAAGAAGCCGCCTGACATTGTTGCATGACTTACGGCCCTTAATGAAGCCAGTTTGGTCTCCTTTCACAATTAGTGGCAGTGAGTCCTCTAATCTTGTGGCTAAAATTTTAGAAAGCAATTTTCTATCCACATTCAGAAGGGAAATTGGTCTGTATGAGGAACAAGACTCTGGACATTTTCCCTTTTTGAGAATAAGTGATATGTTGGCTTCTCTCAGCGTTTGAGGGAGTTGGTCATTTGAAAATGAGTGGTTAAACATATCACGCAATGGCTCAAGGATCAGGGCATGGAACTCTTTATAGAACTCACTACAAAATCCGTCTGGTCCCGGGGCCTTACCATTTTGCAAATTCTTAATTGCGAACATTATCTCTTCCTCGGTAATAGGGGCATTAAGAAGAGACCTCTGTTCTTCGGAGATAGTAGGGAGCTCAATCTTAGAAAATAAGTTCTCCATTAATTTGGGTGCATCATTTGGCAGTTCTGAGGCATAAAGGTGTGCATAAAATTTCTTAAATGAGTAATTTATCAATTTATTTTCATATAATTGATTGCCATCAGAATCAGTAATAGTGGCAATTGACTGAGAGTCAGCTCTCTTTTTAGCTAGGTATGCCAAGTACTTTCCTGGCTTATCGCCATGTTCATATAGCTTTTGCCTGACAAATCTCATTTTCTTTTCAGCGTCCTGTATTAGGAGAGAGTCCATCGTTGATCTAAGGACTGATATTTCCTTTAATAGGGCAGGAGTGGGAGTTTTAATGTAGTCCTTCTCTTTAATTCCTAATTCACCCTCTTCACGCTTTTTCCGTCTCTTAGTGGCTGTGTATGACATAATCAGCCCCCTGGCGTACGCTTTACAGGTCTGCCAAAGGAGCGAGGGGTTATCTGTTGATTGAGAGTTAATAGTGAAAAATGCTTTAAAATCTGTAATAAAATATGATGTAAATGTATGGTCTTTAAGAATGGTTGTATTCAACCTCCAATGTCTTGACAGATTGAATGCCCCCTTGAGTTTTATGTCCAGGATCACCTCCGCATGATCAGATATGACTATGCTTCCTATCCTAGCGGATAAAACAGACTGAAAATACATCCTGGGCATAAAAAAGTAATCTATTCTAGTCTGACATCCATGAGGTGCAGAGAAAAAAGTGAACTCTCTGTTGGAGGGATGAAAAGTTCTTCAAACATCAGCATACTCCAGATCATCACAAATAGCTTTAAGTGACTTAGCTTGTGGAGAGAGTGAGGCTATACCGCTGGGAAACTTATCAATAAGGGGGTTCAACAAACAATTAAAATCTCCTCCAACCACTGCAGTGTCTGAGTTTAATTCTGAAAAGTCTAGAAATACCTTAGTGAGGAAATCAGGGGGGTAGGCAGGGGGGAAAGTAAATATTCATTATGGAAATGCTCTGCCCTTGTAAAGTACCATTAATTATAACAAAGCGACCAAATGTATCTTTCACACAATTCAAGACCTTAAGTGGTAAGTTATTTTTCACAAGAATTGCTTCACCTCTACTTCTGGATGTAAATGATGAGAAAAACACTTGACCAAACCCCCCTTGTTGTAATTTTCAGATGCTCCTTATCATACAAATGAGTTTCTTGCAACAGGGCCATATCAATATTTTATTTTTTCAAAAAAGACAGTACTCCCTCTAATGTTCCATACACACAGTCTGTTACCTGCCATTGCACTTTGACCATTCAATATCCAGACTGAATCCTACTGTAAAAGTGGGGTGGTACCTTTTTCCATGTGTTGAACTCTCCTCCATCTCACTGAGTATAAACAAACGATATGAACCCTGAACTCGAACTATACTAAACCCAAAAATTAAACATGCAAAGATCCAAAAGGGGGTTTTCCCACTAGCTAACATGCAGGGGATTTCAACTCTCCAATGTAGACTCTTAAGTCCGCATTGCCACTCAAGAGCCTCATCCTTTATATATATGGAAATGAAAATCAATAGAAGAATATTGAGGCTCTTCCACCTAAAACCAAGCCTGTGCACCAATATAGATTCACACATATCTCAGCCTGAGCTATAGCGGCAGTTACTTTAGCAAGAAAAATAATAAAGATACGAATATTACTGAACCGGAGCACGTGAGAACTCACACCACTGTTTCATGATCAGATTCAAATTCAAAAAAGTTATCCAATGCTGCGGAGGTGCAGCTTAAAAGTTATTTACCCGAGAGAGTCAATAAACGCAGCAGCCTCTTCAGGTGTGTAGAGTTTTTTAGGCGATCCGTTGACCATAATCTTCAACGTGGCCGGGTACAGCAGTGCGTAGTCCATCTTCATTCTCTTGAGTCGAGCCTTCGCCTCATCAAACGCTTTGCGTCTTCGTACAATCGCTGTGGAATAAGCATTGAAGAATGAGACCTTTACGTTGACTACCGCCAGAGCCGATGTTTCTAGCCGCATCCATGACGCGCTGCTTGTCGGTGAACTTGTGGAACTTTATAACCACTGGCTGTGGGCGCTGGTTGGGACTGGGTATCGGTGTTTGAGAGCGATGGGCTCTGTCCAGCTTCACACGACCAGCCTTAGTGTCCATTTGTAGGTAGCCAGGGATCCATTCCTCAAAACGTTTTACTGAACGTGTCCCTTCAGAATTTTCCGGGAGTCCCACAACACGAATATTGCATCTGCGTCCTCAATTATCCAAGTCGTCAATGTGCTCCGCCATTTCGCGCACCTGTTTCTCAAGTGCTTTTATCTTAGTGTCCATAGATGTAGTTGAAGTTTCCACTGTAGTAATTCTTCCTTCCCCCTCATCAACACGTTTGACAACCCAAGCCTGCTATTGCTTCCAAGACCGTTCTTATCTTAACATCGATCACTTTAGTAATGTTATCAGTCATCTTTTGAATCACCAGGTCCATTGTGCCTGGATCCGCAATGGTGTTAGCTTCGCTAACGTTAGCTAGCTCCTCCTGCACATCTACAGGGATGGTGGTTTTGGTCGAGTTCTTAGTAGTTCTGTTGGGCATGCTGTCAGAGATTTTTGAGAAATAGCCGTCAAGACTCATTGTAGGATAACTTATTTAGCCAATTCTACCACGTTTTCAAGCTAGGAGATTAATGTAAAAATATAAATTTACAAATGCCACGGGAGCTCGCTGAAACACAGTGTTCTCTCTACGGCGCAATTTTGTCCCCTCAACGTAGCCTATTTAAAAAAATCTTTCCAGCTCTCTCCCTTTCAATAACCACTCCACATGAAAGGAAACCATTCATGCTCTGATTTGGTGGAAATGTCATTAAAAAAGGCCTATCTGATTACTTCTTATCCCTTGCGCAAATTGCCTACAGCTGTGACTGTATGTATGGAACTCACTGGGCATGGAAACTCTGAGGGCCCAGAATATTTTATACAATGTTGCAATAGCTTCAGGCCTGATCCAAGTTAATAGTTGATACAATGTTTCAAGTTCCTTGCAGACAGGCCATGCATAGCCAATGTGATCTATAGGATATTTATTTTTATCAGGATATTTTCTACCTGCGGGCTACAATGTTTTTATTTGTTGGCTTTATGTAGGCTATTACATTGGCAATGGCAATATAATTTACTTTTATAATTTGTATCATTTTCATTTAAATATACTTTTGATTAACCACATGACATTGATTTTTGGATTTTATTATAAATTAAATGAAACTGTTCCATGAAAATGTGCATAACAAAATCATAACAGGCACAAAGATCAGTAGAAATGGTACGATAACTTAGCACTCCAAATGGTGAAGGTTACTGACCGCTGGTGTAGTCTATTACCGGCAACTTCAGGAGCGTAATGGCAGAACAGATTCTGCCATTACAATCCTGAAGTTGCTAGCAGCAGAAGGCCAGCAGCAGCGGGCAGTGGGAGGAGGAGTGTCGGGTCGGGAACAGTTTTTTCTTCTTCTGGTTAGGCTGTATTGATCTCTTGCTCCCTCTTTAGTAATTTGTCTCTTCATTTTTAATTGCAGTGCTTAAAGCATCAGACATAGCCTATATATAGTTGATTTTATTCAAACATAGGAAGTGTCCAAACCGAGATTTTTTTAACACACACAGCTTTGTGATTGCTCCAAAGACCAATGAAGGCCTGGGAGCAGCCCATGGGCTCAGGGCTTCAGCAGCAGAGAGGGAGAGAAGAAGAGAAGGAGAGAGAAAAAGAAAAAGGGCTGTGGTGTGCAGCACTGAGTGCTCTGCTGTGTGATCCACGCACTTAACCAGCCGTAAAGAAAAACAAATCAAATGATGGGGTAAGAGCTGGGGACTGAGAAGGCACACACACCCCTTCCCTCTCTCCCTCCCTCTCCGCTCACCCCCTTCTTTCTCTCTCTCTTCCCTCCCTCCCTCCTCCTCTCCCTGTGGCCCATGCCATTCCCCAGTAGCCTCCACTAACAGGCCCTGGGCTGTGTAGTACTGTGCCTCCCCAGTCCACAGACAGCCCGAGCTCAAAGAGAATCATTCTCCAAGGTCCCATTACCACTTCAAGAGCTCCGGCTTAAGGGCCAAACCTGAAAACCTAAAGCAAGTGGCCTGAGAAACCTCCTGGAGACTAGGGCTTAGGCCACAAGAGAGAAGGGAGAGAGAGGTGATGATGAGGGAGAGAAAGAGAGAGCAGAGAAAAGGGCAAAGGCTCAGAAAGCAGGAGAGACTGATATAGTGTTACATAATTCTCAATGTGATCTACAGTTGAGGGGGAAATTATTCTGTCTACAGATTTTATTTAATTTGTTTGACAATCAATCAGTTTGTTGTTGCGATCCTCATTCACCCAAAATCAAAACTCACACAAGCACATCCAATTTCTATATAACCTAACAAAAGGAGATGGACACAAACATTTCTCAACTCGTTGAGTGAGATGTTTTATCCTCTGCATCTCCAAAAAGCCCTCTTCCTGCACAAAGGCAAAGTGGCCTAATCAGCAAAAATAGAGCAGGAATTTAACAGGAGTATGGATTGAGGACCGAAACGTAAAGCTTAGCTGACAGGCAAATAGAAAACTTAATAGAGAGAGAAATCAATCACTGGCGTCGGCAGGCAAACAATGTATGAATGATTTCTCTCAGCGCAGACAGAAGCCAAATAAATCCGAAGCTAGGTTTCCATCCAATTGGTGACATATTTTCATGTATATGTTCTAAAATCTGCATAAAAACAACATGCGTATTTTCCCACCAGAGGTGTGTTTCCATTAATTTGACTTGTTGCAAATAAAAGGCTGTGCGTGATGTGGTACACAAAAAAAATCACTTTTGTGGTTAAATTCCAATGTACTGAATAAAACAAAACGAGTTCAATTGGTTTCCGTTGCATTTTTAACTCTACTGTTGGTTTTGTCACCAAAAAATGGTGTTATGTAGCGAATGTGCCCACTGGTCTTGCACGTGCGCTCTAGCCAACAGCTTGCAGACACAGTGTGGGTATAGCCTAGGCCTACCTGATGAGATTATTATGGAGAAAAGAGGGAGATCATTTTTACTTGTTAAACGAGCATCGATCATCCAGTCACCAAAATAAGACCCTCTATATATATATATATTGGAAAGGAGCATCAAGCTCATCACTGTGCACTTTCACCACCATCACTTACTATATCTGTAACCTAATAAACTGCATGTTTCCTAAGTCATAGTTAGAGGACCACACAACACATCGCGTGACTCCAAGTTGACTTCGATATGATGGCTAATATATCAATATTTGCGGATAAAAGCGATTCCCGTCACCATTTCTCGCATAATTAATTTTACAGACACAAAAACAACCCACCATCCCAACATCTAGTGTATTTTGTTTTGGTGACATTTGGAAAGTTTACCGACAAATGTTGTTTCCATCAGGCCTGTCGGAACATTTATCTGGCATGGACTTTAATCACATTAAAAGGTTGGATGGAAACTTGGTTAGTCTGTGTGTGTAGATCTCTCGCTCTGTGTGTGTGTGTGTGTGTGTGTGTGTGTGTGTGTGTGTGTGTGTGTGTGTGTGTGTGTGTGTGTGTGTGTGTGTGTGTGAGAGAGAGTGTGAGAGAGTAAGTGCGTGAGTGAGAGCAAGATGGAGGGAAAAGAGAAACAGGGATATAGTTAGGGACACGGACAGAGATAGAGAAACAGGGATATAGATAGGGACACGGAGAATCAATGATAGAGATAGAGAAACAGGGATAGAGATAGGGACACTGACAGAGATAAAGAAACGGATATAGATAAAGAAACAGGGATAGAGATAGAGAAACAGGGATAGAGATAGAGAAACAGGGATAGAGATAGAGAAACAGGGATAGAGAAACAGGGATAGAGATAGAGAAACAGGGATAGAGATAGAGAAACAGGGATAGAGATAGATAAACAGGGATAGAGATAGATAAACAGGGATAGAGATAGAGAAACAGGGATAGAGATAGAGAAACAGGGACAGAGATAGAGAAACAGGGACAGAGATAGAGAAACAGGGATAGAGATAGAGAAACAGGGATAGAGAAACAGGGATAGAGATAGAGAAACAGGGATAGAGATAGAGAAAAATAAATACAGAATTGACATCAAATCTGACATCTTTTAACACATGCCTCTTGAGTATGGATTGTCTGGAAGGTTTGACTACATAAGGCATTATCACCCTCTCCCACTCATAGACTGCAGTTTTTTCATTTAACCTTTTCATACAGGTTATTCTCATAGACATTAAATCTATTTTACAAGAGAGTCCCGTGCGGTACTCTATGAGTAAATATATAGCAGAGACTGAGAGAAGCAGAGAGAGAGTGGGTGGGAGTTGAGAGTTAAGAGACAGCTCTGAACACCTCCACTCTGCTGTGCCGGGCACAGCTCATTACCTGTGTTTGTCTTGGAAGTGAATGCATTACATCCAACACTGGCTTTGGCTGGCTGTAAAACCTGAACAGAGAGTTCAAGAGCTAGAACACTGCCTACAGTGTTCTGCAGACACAAACCAATACACAAAGTGGAGGTTTTCAACACAAAGGATGTTACACACGGTTAGAAGAAGCAGAACCAACACACATGCGCACATGTTCATCAGCCAATTGTTTGTCATTATGCCCTGTACAGTGTATGGAATGTAACATTAAGTGTGCCATGGTTATACACAGGCCCTGACCTGTTAAATACATACTAGAAAACAGGGGGATCTCTCTACTATTGACCATGTTGACAATCTCGTCAACATTTAAAATGTGTTAAAGGCCCAGTGCAGTCAAAAAACATTTATTTTATATATATTTCCACACCATAAAGGTTGGAATAATACTGTGAAATTGTGAAAATTATGATAATACCCTATAGTGTAAGAGTTGTTTGAAAAGACAGCCTGTTTAAGTGGGATTGAGTTTTGACCTGTCTGGTGACATCACCGTGCATTACAATCTGCGAAAGGCAAGCTCTATCCCACCAGGTTCCACAGCTCATCACTAGGCCACATAACTTTTACTACAGGCCTCAGAGTCACCACCCATCACCAGTAAATACAGCTAGTGGTAGGACTAGGAGGACACGTCTCGTGTGTTTAGACGGAAAAGCAGACTCTCTCTCTGTTCTTCACAGTTAATTACACTAATCACTTCCCCAGCACTCATCCTCCCCTCTCGTTACCTCCTCCTCTCCTCAGCCCAGACACAGAGAGACACAGAACAAGATGAATGTAGGCAAACCCATTCCAGCAGTAAATATAGACAGGCACTCAGGCCCTGTTCTGTTGGCCTGCCTGCAGTGGGGATCTGTCTGTCTGTCGGTCAGCCAAAGTAAACACTAATTCTAAACCACAGCCTGCTGCCAACCACAGGGAAGAAACACTAACACCCTTTATATGGAAGGAAACAAACAGATACTATCCCACCAATGTCTGGAGAGTCCAGGCTCTAGTCATCAACAACAGGCTATAGGTTAGTGGATTTGGTATTTTATTAGGATCCCCATTAGCTGTTGCAAAAGCAGCAGTTACTCTTCCTGGGATCCACACGAAACATGAAACATAACACAGAATTACATAATACAGAACATCAATAGACAAGAATAGCTCAAGGACAGAACTACATATAAAAAAAAAATAAAAGGCACACGTAGCCTACATATCACTGCATACACACAAACTATCTAGGTCAAATAGGGGAGACGCGTTGTGCCGCGAGGAGTTGCTTTATCTGTTTTTTAAAACCAGGTTTGCTGTTTATTTGAGAAATATGAGATGGAAGGAAGTGCCATGCAATTACGGCTCTATATAATACCGTACGCTTTCTTGAATTTTTGGGGGATTTGGGGACTGTGAAAACACCCCTGGTGGCATGTCTGGTAGGATAAGTGTGTGTTTCAGAGCTGCATGTAAGTTGACAATGCAAACAATTTGGGATTTTCAACACAATGTTCTTTTCACAATGTTCAGCTGAGGTCTAGAACTTAAGGAATGATTTGTACCAAATACAATGCTCTTAGTTTTAGAGATGTTCAGGACCAGTTTATTACTAGCCACCCATTCCAAAACAGACTAACTCTTTGTTAAGGGTTTCAGTGACTTCATTAGCTATGGTTGCTGATGCGTATATGGTTGAATCATCAGCATACATGGACACATATGCTTTGTTGATTGTCAGTGGCAGGTCATTGGTAAAAATAGAAAAGAGTAGAGGGCCTAGAGAGCTGCCCTGCGGCATGCCACACTTTATTTGTTTGACATTAGAGAAGCTTCCATTAAAGAAAGCCCTTTGAGTTTTATTAGATAGATAGCTGCTTTACCACTCTTAGGTAGCGGAATTACTTTGGCTTCCCTCCAGGCCTGAGGACAAAGACTTTCCTCTAGGCTCAGATTAAAAATTTGACAGATAGGAGTGGCTATAGAGTCAGCTACCATCCTCAGTAGCTTTCCATCTAAGTTGTCAATTCCAGGAGGGTTGTCATTATCGATCAATAACAATAATTCTTCCACCTCTCCCACACTAACTTTACAAAATTCTAACTTGCAATGCTTTTCTTTCATTATTAGTTTTTTACACATGAATACAATTGCTCACTGTTTGTTGTTGCATTTCCTGCCTAAGTTTGCCCACTTTGCAAATTAAATAATAATTACAATAATTTGCAACATTAAATGGTTTTGTGATGATTTGATGAATTTGTCTTTCTGCTAATAATTTAATTGAAAGTATTCCAAAGTTTTTTTTCCATCATTCTTTATATCATTGATCTTGGCTTCATAATACAGTTTCTTCTTCTTTTTGTTGAGTTTAGTCACATCATTTCTTAATTTGCAGTAAGTCAACCAGTCAGATGTGCAGCCAGACTTATTAGCTACTCCTTTAGCCCCATCTCTTTCAACCATACTGTTCTTCAATTCCTCATCAATCCATGGAGCCTTAACAGTTCTAACAGTCAGTTTCTTAACAGGTGCATGCTTATCAATAATTGGAAGAAGCAATTTCATAAATTCATCAAGTGCAGCGTCTGGATGCTCCTCACTAATCACATCAGACCAACACATATTTCTAACATCATACACAGCAACATCTTTTGTATGATCTCTTATACACTATTTTAGGCCCAGCTGTTGGAACTTTGGCTTTCCTGGATATACAGTAGCCATTATATTGTGATCACTGCATCCAATGAGTACGGATACAACTTTAGAACAAAGTTCAACAGTATTAGTAAAAATGTGATTGATACATGTGGATGATCTTGTTCCTGTAGTGTTTGTAAACACCCTGGTAGGTTGATTACTAACCTGAACCAGATTACAGGTTACAGGTTACAGTGTGAAGCTTCCTCTAGAGGGGACAGCTTGATGAAAACCAGTCAATATTCAAGTTGCCAAGAAAGTAGACCTCTGTTAACATCACATACACTATCAAGCATTTCACACACATTATTTAGATAGCACTTTGTTAGCACTTGGTGGCCTATAGCAACACCCCTAAAGAAAAGGCTTTAGATGTACCAGGTGAACCTACAACCACAACACTTCAATAACACTTGACATAAGATCTTCTCTAAGAATTACAGGGATATGGCTCTGAATATATACAGCATTTCTGTCTCTTCTATAGATGTATATCCTTGTATTGCTACTGCTGTATCATCAAATTATTTATCTAAGGGAGTCTCAGAAATGGCTCAAATATGAATTTTATCTGATGCTAGCAAGTTATTGATTTCATGAACCTTATTTCTCAGGCTACATATATTAATCTGGGTTATTTTCATCCCTTTCCTGGGTAGCTTATCAGAGATAGACATAATAGTGAAAAGAGCAAACAAAGCAGAAGAAAAAAAACATACATTCAGTAGTCCATTAATCAATTGGTGTGTGTGTGTGTGTGTGTGTGTGTTTGTGTGTGCGCAGCGCGTGCTGCGGGGTCGAAGCTACGAACCCATAGGCTTGGCTCTCGTATACCTTCCAGGCTTCTGAGAGGGAGGGTGAACAATGAGCCTGTCATTACGGATGTAAGCAATGTCCCCACGCGCTCTGGAAGTTTTCATGGCTGGGATCAGTTCTTTCCTCTTCTGGCGCACAGCTTCAGGATAGTCCTTGTTGAGGAAGATATACGTTCCTCTCAAATTCTTGGCTCTTTCAAGAACAGCTACCTTGTCCTTGAATCTCAGGAACTTGACTACTATTGTCCTGGGCCTATCACCTGGGCCGGTGGTGGGTTTATATAGATCATTTCATATAAATGATTAATTCTGCAATATGTAACTTTTTGGGAGACCCAACCAAATGCACATATAAATGTGAGTTATAGATCTGTCATTCTCATTGAAAACAAGTTAATAAAGCGGTAGATGTGTTCTGTGTGTGACATTTCTATGCTCCCTGTCCTTACATTTCGTTTTTGCATCTCTTACCTTTGGTTTTGTACACCAGCTTCAAACATTTTAAAATAAAAAAAATGTAGGTTATGGAAAATATATTTTCACATTTCATATTTTAGATGGAACAATGATTCTCTACACTATACTTGCTTGTTTTGTCACAAACTGAAATTAGACAAACTATTAGAATTTTAGAAACCAGGAAATAGAGAGATTTCTGCATAGAGCATCTTTAAGGGGGATTAAATGTAGTCAAAAGTGTTTAACCGCCATGAATATCTACCGGAATCACAGTGACAGATATAAACGTACAATAAGAGATTCTGTACCTGAAGAAATATTCATTCTGAATGCATATTTGGATCCAAATTCAATTGTTTGATCATATAGTGTGGGAGATCCAAAGGCAGATCAGCGTCATATAGCCCCCATACTCAACTGGCGGAACAAGGACCTGGACCCAGAATGGGGTCAATTACTTGGTCGGGCTTCAACCTCTGGTATCATATAAACACACATAAAACATGGAAGAATGAGTAGATTTGCAAGAAATTTGCTTTAAAAATGCAACATTTTCTCTTCGCCAACAAGAAGGGTGTGAACAGTTTGGGGTTGCATGAGTTGCGAGATAGGGGTTTGTTACTATGCCGATCAATGACATTATCCATCTGGACCTTTGCCACCTAGGAAATGTGTGTGCCCGGACATTCTCAAATAGTACCTGAGTACCCCTATCATATAGCATAGATGTTCTCATCAAGCAATCAAATCAATCAATCGTACAGAGTAACTCGATCAGCAGCACAATGACAACTAGGAGAAGGGGAAACACTGTTTCCTGCCATGCTCCACCAGCCATCAGGTCATCCACAACAGACCCTGCTCCCTTCCACACTACAGCCCCATCTGAACACAGACCCTGCTCCCTTCCACACTACAGCCCCATCTGAACACAGACCCTGCTCCCTTCCACACTACAGCCCCATCTGAACACAGACCCTGCTCCCTTCCACACTACAGCCCCATCTGAACACAGACCCTGCTCCCTTCCACACTACAGCCCCATCTGAACACAGACCCTCCTCCTTTCTCCCACTACAATAAAGCTGTCTCTGATGTTGTTGACAGATGGATTCTTTATTTCCACTCTGTAAAACCTGTCATCTGGAAATTGCTGCTCCGCATGATTCAGGTCCTAAAAGCTGTATTTGGAGTCAAAGTCAGAGGAGGAGCGTAAATAAGGAGATCAATGGATGCTGCATGGAATTACATTACATACAAAGACAGAACTGTATTGAGTTATGTCAGAGACACTGAATGGTTTAATGTGCTACATAATATTATATCATAATGGGCTATAGGGCTAGCATGAAATTAGATCAGAATAAAGCTAGGGTTACCAAAGATAATACAAATGATCTATAGTTAAATATCTTACTCCTCTTTTTCATTACACTACAGTTTATTGGATGACCACAGGGCTATCTTGGACTCCCCTCTCTCTCCACAGTGGACATCACTGTACCCCTTGGAGGAGTCATCATCATGCACAAACAAACACCCTGGCCATCCCTGTCGCTACATAAAACATCCACATATAAACAGGTCCCGTACATCCTCATACAGAGCCTACATTTAGATTATTTTTGTCACTGGCCTAGACACAACACCTCATAATGTCAAAGTGGAATTTAATTAAAAGCGGAAATGTCTTGAGTCAATACGTATCCAGCACCTTTGTTATGGAAAACCTAAATAAGTTCAGAATTGGAAATGGTGTTAACACATAATAAGTTGCATGGACTCTGTGTGCAATAACAGTGTTTAACATGATTTTTAAATTTCAAACACAAATGATTCAAACACAAAGTCCAGAGAGGTTTTCCAATGCCTCGCAAAGAAGGGCACCTATTGATAGATGGGTAAAAACAGAAAACGCAGGAATTGAATATCCCTTTGAGCATAGTGAAGTTAATAATTTCACTTTGGATGATGTATTTTTGAAATTTATTTTACATTTTTATTTAACCTTCATTTATTTACAATCTCAGATGACGGTGGGCCAATTGTGCGCCACCCTATGGGACTCCCGATTCTGTATCAATACACCCAGTCACTACAAAGATACAGCTGCCCTTCCTAACTAAGTTGCCGGTGAGGAAGGAAACCACTCAGGGATTTCACCATAAGGCCAATGGTGACTTTAAAACAGTTAGAGAGTTTAATGGCTGGGATAGGAGAAAACTGAGGATGGATCAACAACATTGTAGCCCAACAACAATACTAACCTAATTGACAGAGTGAAAAGAAGGAAGCCTGTACAGAATAAAACATATTCAAAAACATGCATCCTGTTTGCAACAAGGCACTAACGTAATACTGCAAAACATTTGGCAAAGCAATTCAATTTTGTCCTGAATTCAAATTGTTATGTTTGGGGCAAATCCAATACAACACATGCTTACCAAGAAGACAATAAATGTTCCTTACGGGCCAAATTACAGTGTTGACCTAAATCTACTTGAAACTCTATGGCAAGACCTTTAAAGTGGTTGTCTAGCAATGATCAACAACCAATTTGACAGAGCTTAAAAGAATGAATGAAAATAATAAATGGGCAAATGTTACACAATCCAGATGTGGAATGGTCTTAGAGACTTTCCCAGAAAGACTCACATCTGTAAATTAGATATTTCTGTACTTAATTTTCAATACATTTGCTGAAGTTTCTAAAAACATGTTTTCACTTTGTCATTATGGTGTATTGTATGTAGATGGATGAGAGATTTTTTTTTTTTAATACAGGCTGTAACACAACATAATGTGGAATAAGACGAGGGGTTGGAATACTTTATGAAGGCACTGTATACAGTATCTGCTTCTTTGTTACACCACCATGTAGTGGGGCTGTGTGTGAGACGGCAGGCGGCAGAGAGAGAAAGTGTATTATTTATGCTTTTTCTCTTCTCGTGGTTCTCTATCTGTCTGTATCCAGGATGAATGGGGAGGAAGATGAAATGCTCTGCTGTCACAGCGGGGCTGAAGAGGCTCAGGGATGACAAATCTAGCAAGACTGCCCTGTCCCCACCCTCTACACCTCTTTCCCCATCTTCCCCTCCCTCGCCACCCTCCCCTCCCTATCTCCCCACCTGTTTGAAGGTGACATGGTGATGGAGATGGATGCTTGGTTCACAGCCAATAAAATGTCCCCATGAGGCCAGGTGCTTTGTCTTTAGTAGGGTTATAGGCTACAGACTAGAGCCCACTGTGAAAAGGAATTGGAGACACAGATTATAGTGGTGTGTTCACTCAGATGTCCTTTGTCCTCATGATATATCACACTCGATAGTAAGGTATCTAATGCATTAGTAAAGTAGAAATAGTGAAGACTCTTTTATAGAAAAGTAGTCAGAGAGACAAAATGGCAACTGACTGATAGCTTCACATTTGGCATGCTGTAGTTGACAGAGAGTCTGATGGAGGGAATTAGGCATTAAACCATTAAGCTAAAATCTCTTTATTACATATTTTAGAACATTATGTTTCATCCATGTCACTTTTTCCATCACTAGGCTACATTTCAGAGAGGTGATACAAAGATGAGTCCTACCTCTTTACCTTCAATATGTCAATGTAATTGAGTGGTGGTAAGAGGGAGAGTCGCGCTGGCCTTGTAAAACACTCCACTCCTCCTCAGTGGTGCAATGAAACTAATCCCCCAACATACACTGATCTCTCCCTCAACTCCCCCACTCTATCACTCCATCTCTCTTAGCCCTCTATCTCTCTCGCAACCCCCCCTCTCCATTTCTCTTCCCCACCCCCTCTCCCGATCTATCTCACAGCAGAGGTAGCAGCATAATGTGGACTGCCAAGCGTTTATCATAAAAGCAATAGTTGCTCAGGGATTATGGGCTCTAAATGATCACACTGCCAATTAATGTTATATATTTACTCTGGTTCATTGTCATGCAGCCTGGCAGAGGTAGAAAGACAAAAAGAGAGAGAGGGAGAGAGGGCATGCGGCTAGACAGTACTGTCCTTGAGAGTGGGTGAACTGACTGCAGAAGGGCAGTCTGGTGGGCGACTGGCAGGCTCACATTCCTTCCTTCCCTCCCTCCCTTCTTCCTTCCCTTCCTCTCCCTCTGCCTGTCTGTGTGCACCAGAAACCAGGGGGGAAAGTACAGCCTGTCTGGCTTTAACACAGAGCTACCACTGCCAATTTATACTGTAGCATAGAAAGGCTAGTGTGTGTGTGTGTGTGTGTGTGTGTGTGCTCTTGTATCTCACAATCTACTATAAATAATGCCATGGGGTGATTCAAACATGTCTGGTTCCTAGCATGATCATGAGGCATAATAAATCAGCATAAAGAAAATGACCCATCCTCCAGCCGTGAATTTGTGTAGTCACAATTATAAAGCAATTAAAAATGAGCTATCGCCTCGGTGGTTTTAACTGTACACAGCAATTGTATGTCCGCAACATCTACTTGACATATGAGGCAGCATGTTTTGGACACAGTGATGAGAGGGAGAAGGGAGGAGAATCACTTAGATAATTAGGGTTTAGGAGGCATATAATGTTAGCTGTTGTAATCTGCCTAAAAATCTATTGCGCTAACTTAACCAAAATTGATCCATCATAAAATGAGCAATTGCTGGCGAGTGAAAAGGCTCAAATGCCAACAATGTCTAATGAAAAATGGATATGCATTAGGAACAGCCATCAATTACATACATTACCTTTGATACGAATGTGTGTTAATCCAGGATCATCATTTAGGCCTAGATGTGTTGATCCTGGGTCGTCATTTAGCTGTGTTAGATCCAGAGACGACACAGCAAAATAATGATTCAGGATCAATACAGCTAAACGACAATCCAGGATCAACACAGATAAATGTAAAGGATGACCCACGGTCAATCCAGGTAAATGTAAATGATGACCCAGGATCAATACAGCTAAACGACAGGCCAGGATCAACGCAGGTAAATGTAAATGATGACCCAGGATCAATACAGGTAAATGTAAATGATGATCCAGGATCAATACAGGTAAATGTAAATGATGACCCAGGATCAATACAGCTAAACGACAAGCCAGGATCAATACAGGTAAATGTAAATGATTACCCAGGATCAATACAGGTAAATGTAAATGATGATCCAGGATCAATACAGCTAAACGACAATCCAGGTAAATGTAAATGATGTCCCAGGATCAATACAGCTAAACGACACGCCAGGATCAACACAGGTAAATGTAAATGATGACCCAGGATCAATACAGGTAAATGTAAATGATGACCCAGGATCAATACAGCTAAACGACAGGCCAGGATCAACACAGGTAAATGTAAATGATGACCCAGGATCAATACAGCTAAACGACAGGCCAGGATCAACACAGGTAAATGTAAATGATGACCCAGGATCAATACAGCTAAACGACAAGCCAGGATCAACACAGGTAAATGTAAACTATGACCCAGGATCAATACAGCTAAACGACAAGCCAGGATCAACACAGGTAAATGTAAATGATGACCCAGGATCAATACAGCTAAACGACAAGCCAGGATCAACACAGGTAAATGTAAATGATGACCCAGGATCAATACAGCTAAACGACAAGCCAGGATCAATACAGGTAAATGTAAATGATGACCCAGGATCAATACAGCTAAACAACAAGCCAGGATCAACACAGGTAAATGTAAATGATGACCCAGGATCAATACAGATAAACGACAAGCCAGGATCAACACAGGTAAATGTAAATGATTACCCAGGATCAATACAGGTAAATGTAAATGATGACCCAGGATCAATACAGGTAAATGTAAATGATGACCCAGGATCAATACAGCTAAATCAAATCAAATGTAATTTGTCACATGCTTTGTAAACGACAGGTGAACTAACAGTGAAATGCTTACTTACAGGTCCTTTTCCAACAATGCAGAGAAAAATATTTAAAAATATATATACAGTACCAGTCAAAAGTTTAGACACAACTACTCATTCAAGGGTTCTTATCTATTTTCACTATTTTCTACAATGTAGAATAATAGTGAAGACATCAAAACTATGAAATAACACATATGGAATCATATAGTAACCAAAGAAGTACTTGCACACTCTTGGCATTCTCTCAACCAGCTCTTGAAGGAGTTCCCACATATGCTGAGCACTTGTTGGCTGCTTTTCCTTCACTTTGCGGTCCAACTCATCCCAAACCATCTCATCCCAAACATCTCAATTGGGTTGAAGTCGGGTGATTGTGGAGGCCAGCTCATCTGATGCAGCACTTCATCACTCTCCTTCTTGGTCAAATAGCCCTTACACAGCCTGGAGGTGTGTTGGGTCATTGTATTGTTGAAAAACAAATGATAGTAGGACTCACCAGCAAAGCATCACCACACCTCCTCCTCCATGCTTCACTGTGGGAACCACACATGCGGAGATCATCCATTCACCTACTCTGCGTCTCACAAAGACACGGCGGTTGGAACCAAATATTTCAAAGGACAGATTTCCACCAGTCTTATGTCCATTGCTTGTGTTTCTTGGCCCAAGCAAATCTCTTCTTCTTCTTTAGTGGCGGTGTCTTTGCAGAAATTTGACCACGAAGGCCTGATTCCCACAGTCTCCTTTAAACAGTTGATGTTGAGATGTTTCTGTTACTTGAACTCTGTGAATCATTTATTTGGGCTGCAATTTCTGAGACTGGTAAGTGAACTTATCCTCTTCAGCAGAGATAACTCTGGGTCTTCCTTTCCTGTGGCGGTCCTCATGAGAGCCAGTTTCATCATAGCGCTTGATGGTTTTTGCGACTACACTTGAAGAAACTTTCAAAGTTCTTGAAATGTTCCGCAATGACTGACCTTCATGTCTTAAGTAATGATGGACTGTCATTTCTTTGCCATAATATAGACTTGGTCTTTTACCAAATAGGTTTATCTTCTGTATACCACCCCTCCCTTGTCACAACACAACTGATTGGCTCAAACGCATTAAAAAGGAAAGAAATTCCACAAATGAACTTTTAACAAGGCACACCTGTTAATTGAAACGCATTTCAGGTGACTTACCTCATGAAGCTGGTTGAGAGAATGCCATGAGTGTGCAAAGCTGTCATCAAGGCAAAGGGTGGCTACTTTGAAGAATCTCAAATATAACATATATTTTGATTTGTTTCAAACTTTTTTGGTTACTACATGATTACATTTGTGTTATTTCATAGTTGTAGAAAATAGTAAAAATAAAGATAAAAATAACAAACCCTCAGTAGGTGTTTATGAGTTGGTGTTTCCAAAGTTTTGACGGTACTGATATATATATATATATATATATATATATATATATATATAGTGACACGAGGAATAAATACACAGTGAACAACGAATAACAATAATGAGTCAAAAAATAACATGGCTACATACAGGGAGTACCAGTACCGATTCGACGTGCAGGGGTATGAGGTAATTGAGGTAGCCATGTACATATACTGTAGATAAGGGTAAAGTGACTAGGCAACAGCATAGATAATAGACTGAGCTGTAGCAGCAGCGTATGTGGAGCAGTAGTAGCAACATATGTGGTCAGTGTGAAAGTGTGTGTGGGTGGGTGGGTGTGTGGGAGTGAGTGAGTGTGTGAGAGTGTGGAGTCAGTACGCATGTACATGTTGTGTGTATGTGTGTTTGTGTTGGGGTGTCAGTGTAAGTGTGTGTGAATGTGTGGGTAGAATCCAGTGTGCGCGTATAGAGTCAGTGCCAAAAAGGGTCAATGCAGGTATTCCTGGTAGCCATTGATTTACTATTTTGCTGTCTTGTTTAGCAGTCTTATGGCTTGGGGGTACAAGCTATTCAGGGTCCTGTTGGTCCCAGACTTGGTTCACTGGTACCACTTACCATGTGTAACGGATGTGAAACGGCTAGCTTAGTTAGCGTGGGCGCTAAATAGCGTTTCAATCAGTGACGTCACTTGCTCTGAGACCTTGAAGTAGTAGTTCCCCTTGCTCTGCAAGGGCCGCGGCTTTTGTGGAGCGATGGGTAACGATGCTTCGAGGGTGACTGTTGATGTGTGCAGAAGGTCCCTGGTCCGCGCCCGGGTATGGGCGAGGGGACGGTTTAAATTTATATTGTTACATTGGTGCCGTGACCCGGATTACTGGTTGCTGCGGAAAAAAGGAGGAAGGTCAAAAGGGGGGTGAGTGTAACGGATGTGAAACGGCTAGCTTAGTTAGCGTGGGCGCTAAATAGCGTTTCAATCAGTGACGTCACTTGCTCTGAGACCTTGAAGTAGTAGTTCCCCTTGCTCTGCAAGGGCCGCGGCTTTTGTGGAGCGATGGGTAACGATGCTTCGAGGGTGACTGTTGATGTGTGCAGAAGGTCCCTGGTTCGCGCCCGGGTATGGGCAAGGGGACGGTTTAAATTTATACTGTTACACATGCAGTAGCAGAGAGAACCGCCTATGGCTTGGGTGGCTGGAGTTTTCGAAAAAATGTTGAGCCTTTGTCTGACACTGCCTGGTATAGAGGTCCTGGATGGCAGGGAGCTCAGCCTCAGTGATGTACAGGGTCGTACTCACCGCCCTCTGTAGCGCCTTGCGGTCGGGTGCCTGGCAGTTGCCGTACCAAGCGGTGATGCAGCCAGTCAAAATGATCACAATGTTACTGGTATAGAACTTTTTGAGGATGCCACATCTTTTCAGCCTCCTGAGGGGGAAGAGGCGCTGTCGTGACCTCTTCACAACTGTGCCCCATGTTAATTCCTTAGTGATGTGGACACCCGTGTACACAGCCCTCTGTTTCCTGTAGACCATGATGAGTTTCTTTGTCTTGCTGTTCTTGAGGGAGAGGTTGTTGCCTGTCACCAAACTGACAGTTCTCTGACCTCCTCCCTATAGGCGGCTTCATCATCATAGGTGATCAGTCCTACCACTGTCAGCAAACGACACGATAGTGTTGGAGTCGTGCGTGGTGACGCAGTCATGGGTGAATAGGGAGTACAGCACGGGACTAAGCACACACCCCTGAGGGGCCCTCGTGTTGATGGTGAGCGTGGCAAATGTGTTGTTGCCTACCCTCAACCGCCTGGGGGCAGCTCGTCAAGAAGTCCAGGATCCAGATGCAGAGGTAGGTATTCAGTCCCAGGGTCCTGAGCTTTGTGATGAGCTTGGAAGGGACTATGGTGTTGAATGCTGAGCTGTAATCAATGAACAACTTTCTTACATAGGTATTAATTTGTCCAGGTGGGTGAGGGCAGTGTGGAGTGCAATAGAGATTGCCTCATCTGTGGATCTGTTGGGGCGGTTTGCGAATTGGAGTGGGTCCAGGGTGTCTGGGATGATGGTGTTGATGTGAGCCATGACCAGCAATTTCAAAGCATTTCATGGCTATAGATGTGAGTGCTACAGGGCGATAGTCATTTAGGCAGGGTACTTTGGCACTCTTGGGCAGGGGGTCTATGAAGGTCTGAGGTCTGGGATATGTTGAAAATGTCAGTGAAGACACTTGGCAGCTGCTCAACACATGCTCTGAGTATGCTTCCTGGTATTCCATCCGGCCCTGCGGCTTCACGAATGTTAACCTGTTTAAAGGTCTTACATCGTCTACGGAAAGTGAGATAACAAAGTCACCCGAACAGCTGGTGCTCTCATGCATGGTTCAGTGTTGCTTACCTCAAAGCGAGCATAGAAGGCATTTAGCTCAATTGTTGGACTTGTGTTGCTGGGCAGCTCGTGGCTGAGTTTCCCTTTGTAATCCGTGATAGTTTGCAAGCCCTGCAAACATCCGTTGAGTGTCAGAGCCGACGTAGTAAGATTCGATCTTAGTCCTGTACTGACGCTTTGCCTGTTTGATGGCTTGTCGGAGGTCTTATAAGCGTCCAGATTAGTGTCCCGCTCCTTGAAAGCGGCAGCTTTAGCCTTTAGCTCAATGCAGATGTCTGTAATCCATGGCTTCTGGTTGGGGTTTGTACGTAAGGTCACTGTGGGGATGATGTCGTCGATGCATTTATTAATGAAGCCGGTGACTGAAGTGGTTAACTCCTCAATGTTATCGGATGAATCCCGAAACATATTCCATTCTCGCTGGTACTTCCCGTTTGAGTTTTTGCTTGTAAGCAGGAAGATAGGAAGATAGAGTTATGGTCTGATTTGCCAAAAGGAGGTCAAGGGAGGGCCTTGTCTGAGTTTCTGCATGTGGAGTAAAGGTGATCTAGAGTTAGTTGCACAGGTGACATGCTGGTAAACATGAAGCAAAACTAATTTCAATATCCCTACATTCAAATCCCCGGCCATAAGAAACGCAGCCTCTGAACAAGCATTTTCTTGTTTGCTTATGGCCCTATACAACTCGTTGAGTGTAGTCTTAGTACCAGCATCAGTTTGTGGTGGTAAATAGACAGCTATGAATAATATTGGTAAATAGTATGATCTACAGCTTATCATGAGATTTAAACTTGAGACTTCCTTAACATTAGAGATCGCGCACCAGCTGTTAATAAAGAGACATTCCCCTCCTCCCTTCGTCTTACCAGAGTCTGCCGTCCAGTCTTGACGATGCATAGAAAAAACAGCAAGATGTACACTGAGTATATCAAACATTAAGATCACCTTCCTAATATTGAGTTGTTTCGAGTCTCGGGGATTAGGGCCTGTTCCGGAGTAAACAAATTCCAGAGCTGCCGACTCATTGAAGTAGAAATGTTTGTCCAAATCAAGGTTATTGATTGCTGTTATGATGTACAGAAGCTGTTTTCGGTAATAGGAAATGATGGCGGAGACATTATGTACAAAAAAGTTCAGATCGGTGTAAAAAAAAACAACACAAAACAGGAGCCTGTAAGACGACTGCTATCAACTGCAGCGTCATCACGTCACTTCAATGTAAATGATGATCCAAGATCAACACCGCTAAATGACGATCCAGAATAATGCCTCACTTTCAATCCACTCCCCTTTTCTCCCCAGGTCCCACTATAATTTAAGCAACATTATTCCGGAAGTGCTACTGTAGCTTTCCCTGGAGGGTAAGATTACACTTTTCATCAGCTGAGCACCTGAGGACGACGCCAAGGGAAAGCCTCACTTTACATCATGAGGGAGAAAACTAGGCTTTATCCCAGTCCTTAGTCTGGAGCAAATAGACAAACAAAATGTAATCAGGGTTTGCTCTCACCCCTGTGAACTCAGCTTCACCCCTGTGAACTCAGCTTCACCCCTGTGAACTCAGCTTCACCCCTGTGAACTCAGCTTCACCCCTGTGAACTCAGCTTCACCCCTGTGAACTCAGCTTCACCCCTGTGAACTCAGCTTCACTGGGAATAAGGGTTTGACAGACATCATCCCTTTTATTCCCTATTATTTACATTGTCCCACTCCCTTTACAGCTGTGCACTGCACTCAATCTGAACAAGTGCTAAGATAACATTTTAGATACTGTGACTGTGCTTTGTCCCAGGTGTACCTTCAGGAATATAAAACTATATAACATTATGGTAATAACAACATTCAGGCTTGATTCTACTAAATTGTTTAATTTCATCCAACCCCTCATGAGATGAAGATATGCAGCCAAGGGCTGAGCTGTTTCCTCATTCACAGCCACTTGTATTCATCAGTGTGGAGACACTGGAGCCATTTCTCACCGACGGATGCTAAACAGCGGCTTGTTCCAACAACTCCCAGATGTATGCAAATAAAAACACCCCCGCTCCACACTTATCTCGCTCTGCTTGTTATGCCAATGTCATAGGACTTAGCTAAAGTAAAGGGCAAGTCTTTTATGCTTGTCAGGGTATCATTTATCTATGACCACCCACCAAGAGCCATTTTTCTTTTGTTGCCATAGAATTTCCAGTTTGAGGAAAAAATAACGGCACAAATAATAATGGCATTAAGGATGGAAGCGGCAGTGACGATGGTGATGGTGGTGTGTGTACATGTGCTCCAGGGGGGCAACTTGCTCAGAAAACCTGTAGAATGTTAAGCAGAAATTTGAGCAGGCCTTCCCAGCACAAACACACATACACAGGCTCATTTCTCAACTCCTCCACACACACAACCATGGCATCACAGCGGTGGGCTCCCCTGTGCTCTGAACACGTACTGACATAACCACTCTGACACACACACATACGTGCACGCATGCACACACACACACACACACACACACACACACACACGAACATACACAGATGATACTATGAGACTGAGAGGGGGAACTTGTCTCTAGAGTCTCATTTCACTGACCAATTAATCATGAAAGGAAGCACAAAGGAATCTAACAGGCAAGGCTACACTGCAGGTTAACAATACAGTACACCACGTCATAGCCTGCTTCTTCTAGCCTGTTATACTACTAGAAATGTGTAACATGCAATTGTGTTTCCTCTCACAGTGTCTCCCCCAGCCTCATTCTCCATTTCAGTGCGATTATAGAGAGTATGAGGGAGAAGCGCTGCTAACCCAGGCTGTCTCAGGGGGACAGGGGGTGAGAAAGAGGGGGGGGACAGGGGATAAGAGAGGGGAGCCTGCTCTGACAGAAGGACAGGCAAGACGACAACATCGTTGTGTCACACATCTGAAATTCTATTTAGAGCCCTCTGCAGGATGGATCAGAATACCCTGCTGTGCTGCTTACGATGGGTTCATCACACACACACACACACACACACACACACACACACACACACACACACACACACACACACACACACACACACCTCTATCCCACTGCTAGCTTGCCTCTAAAGCTAAGCAGGGCAGGTCCTGGATGGGAGACCAGATGCTGCTGGAAGAGGTTTTGTAGGGCCAGTAGGAGGCACTCTTTCCTCTGGTCTAAAAAAAACTATCTCAATGCCCCAGGTCAGTGATTGGGGACATTGCCCTGTTTAGGGTGCTGTCTTTTTGGATGGGATGTTAAACGGGTGTCCTGGCTCTCTGTGGTCACTAAAGATCCCATGGCACTTACTGTAAGAGTAGGGGTGTTAACCCCAGTGTCCTGGCTAAATTCCCAATCTGGCTCTCATACCATCATGGTCACCTAATCATCCCCAGTTTACAATTGGCTCATTGATGCCCCTCCTCTCCCCTGTAACTATTCCCCAGGTCATTGCTGTAAATGAGAATGTGTTCTCAGTCAACTTACCTGCTAAAATCTGGGTAAAAAAATAAATACTCTTTACAACAATGCATTATTCACATGAGCCTGGGATCAACCCCGCCAGCAGAATCCCACAACTACTACTACTCATAACAATACACATCTCCGGCCTGCCTGAATGGGAAAAATACAGTAATACCTGCTGTCAGCTGAACGTGATACTGCATACTGTTGGAGCCCGGCCTCTCAACCCATAACTATTTCCTCCTATCACAGAGCAGAGCAGTCCCTACACGGTCCCTATCGTGTCATATTTCATTTGAACCATTTATTTACGTATAGGAACTGATACCAAAACATTGACATATTGAATTTACAGATGAATTGCACGATCACGCCTTAGCTTGCGCTAATTTCCAGTGCTTGTCCCTAAATGATCATCACACATGGCAGATTGAATATACAAGCACCAGCCAAGTAAATATATAAATATATTTATCTTATGTTGTGCTGAGTGAGGAAGAGCTTGAAGCAGTGTTTCTAAACCCCTGACCACATGCAGCAGGATTCTACACAACTACTAGTACTCATAACAATACACATCTCCGGCCTGCCTGAATGGGAAAAATACAGTAATACCTATTGTCAGCTGAACGTGATACTGAAATGACCTGGCATACATGGGAGTACTGGGAGTACTGTCCTGCTGAACTCCCTCTGTGACACCTCTGGCTGCCTAATACACTGGGTGGTGTCATGTTCACTACTATACCAATACCATGGGAATTTCCTGTATATTTAAGGAATATTTCAGTTTTAAATTTGATTAACAATTAATGTTATTCCAATGCCAATCTACAAAGGATTACTAGACTGCAGCGCTAGGCTAGCAGTACTGAAAACAGTGCTGTTTACTTTTCAAAGACAGAGTTGGTTTTCAGGGTCATAGAAGGAGAGCATTTTCTGTGTGCTGGTTTTCTTTATCCATTCCATCGGCAGATGAGAAGAAAGAGCAAGAGGAAATATTTCCCATTCCACTTCATTTTAGTGGAATTGTTTTGTCACATTGCTGACAGTGCTTGGAATGAGCTGTCCATCTTCAGAGTCTGAGGCTAGGCAATATCTTTGTGTCTGTCTCTCTCCTCGGCTCGGAAAGCAGTTCTATGCCACACACAGAGACAGTGTTCCAAACAGCAGTCTTTTCTTCTCTGGGAGTCCCTCAGGGCTCGTTCCACAAGGCAAATAATGTAATGTGCCACCAGAGTGAACTATCTGGCCCCCCTCTGCCTCTCTCCCTTCCTCTCTCTCTCTCTGTCTAATGTCTACCAGACATGAGAGCCCATCTCTTCTCACCACAACACACACTCACATCAAGACACACCAGACAAACAACCACACACATAAAACAGAATGAGAAACCAACAAATCTCTTTGATTACTACAATTCTCTCCTTGAGAAGGCAAAGTGTTTCTTACTTTCTTTCTCAAGTGTGAAAATCTGAACTTCTACCACACAAAACATGTTAAACCAATGTACTATTTATAAAGCAAGGTTTTTCTTCCCAAAACTTGATGCCTCAGGCGGTAAGGAGTTAAATTACTTTCCTAAATCCAATCACTATTAGGAAGGATGGGATAATTCAGACCTCAAGGGGCAGCTTGCCTTCTGATTCATGACAATTATTTCAATTAAGGGCAGATTAGCACCTGAGGGCAGACAGAGAGGTGATTTGATTAACCCTGCACTATTACATTCTCTTACCCATGTCTATTGTTTCACAGTCATTCCTGAGTTACAAGCACTACATGCTGTTTTAGGTAAGATACATAAAAGCATCAATGATGTGCATAATGATATAGCTAATAATTCATCTACAAGCTGTTAGCAAAATCATACAAAATCTTTGTTCGACAAATATCCTTCATAATATTATAACCCCATCTCTCTGGCTCTTTCTGGCTTCCCATCTCAATATCTCTCTATCTCTCGCTCTCAGGAATTAGATATACTGGCATGACGACCACATAAATACAGACTGGGGAGCTAAGCGCTAGGATACCAGACCACGTGTGAACGTTGTTCGTCAGCCCTTGCCTGATTACGCCCGCTAAACCATTGCAGTGATCCTCCACTTCATCAGGGAAACAGATGAGATGTGTTTGTTGGCGTTGTCTGACTGATGGGCCCTGAGCCGCGTCCCCCGCTCAAATTATCTCCTGCTAATGACCACAGCCCAACTGGAAACGAGTCGATACAAAAAGCAACGAAGCGCACAAATTAATTTGCCTTTCCATTCATTTTCGAGGGCGAATCTGGGACGGGAGGGGAAGGGTGGGGGTGTTGTCGAACACAGTTTGCGAGCAGACTGATTACTCTGCACTTGTAAGCAGTGTGTGAAAAATGGTGCTACGACAAGGGCACGTTTCAGAATTAATACATTTGGAGAGACGTCCTGAACTTTAGGGCTAAAACAAGCTGACTGACTGTAACATATGGTGAATGTGCAGAGACAACTGTGTGGGGTCGAAACCTCTTTTTCACATAAAAGAATCTAGAACAAAACGTATTCACTTAACTATGTTAAGTTGAATGAACCACATTCTCAAAATAGCTTATTCCTTTGGGTAAGAGTAACAAAGTTTTTCTCACAATCTAAATTGTTCTGCATGCATGACGCAGTGCACAGAAACAAAACAAAGCCGTCCAAAGTCCGTCCAGCGCTAGAGAGCGGTCACTGCTTCTAATTAGGCATCGATTGTGAAAGCACAACTAAAATGCATTGTAGGAGGCCTGAGCCCAGAAGTACAGGTCAGTGCAACTTCATCAATCAGCCCTGTCACACACCCCTCCCTCCCTACCTACCAGGAGCAAGCGACACATGGAAACAACACATCATTAAAAGGTGACAGGTACTTGTTCGCTCTTAACTCAGCTCTTACTGCTGGAGCCCCGGCCGCTCAATCCAAAACTATTTCCTCCTATCACAGGCCGTGATTTAAGACCAGCTTCAAACGACAGGCATCAATATCAATGATTGTTGCTAAAAGGTGTATTTAGGAAAGGAGGAGGAAAATATCTGATGTGCTGCCACACATTTACTTAGTTTACAGCCTGAGGTCTGACTGCAATCTCATTTAGCTAGAAGTCTTGAGTGCCTCACCCTCTCTCACTTCACCCTGTGTGAAAATGTGCATCAGGTATACGCTAAGCCTGGTGAGTGGTGACATGGCAGCTAATGTGACTGGATCAGTAAAGGATGAACTGTTTCTTAACCCAGAGCAAGAAGACGTATCACTGGTCTCCTGGCTGGCTTAATGAAGATGCATGGTGATGCAGCGAGTTGCCAAGGATCATGAGGCACCATGCCACTCTCCTGACTGCAGACGGGTGTCACAGAGCAGACCGTCCTTTAAACACGGTCCCTATCGTGTCATATTTCATTTGAACCATTTATTTACGTATAGGAACTGATACCAAAACATTGACATATTGAATTTACAAGTCAGATGAATTGCACGATCACACTTTAGCTTGCGCTAATTTCCAGTGCTTGTCCCTAAATGATCATCACACATGGCAGATTGAATATACAAGCACCAGCCAAGTAAATATATAAATATATTTATCTTATGTTGTGCTGAGTGAGGAAGAGCTTGAAGCAGTGTTTCTAAACCCCTGACCACATGCAGCAGGATTCTACATCTGCTTGTTTGAGTCCCCTGTCTTTAGGGGAATATTAGATTGTAATTATTAGTCTCTTTAAGTAGACTTAATGGACTTCTGGGAGCAAAACAAGCTCAACGCTGAAATAACAATGTGGTCGTGCAGAGGGGGTGGATATTTTTCTACATGACAAATATAACTTGAGCTAGACGGTTATTTTGTTTGTTGAATGTCTTGTGTGTTGCTTATATCCTAGGGGAAAAGCGTCATCGCCACTTTGCCAGACCTTTTGCATAGCCAAGCACTAATGCTCAGTTTCACCGGTGATAAGCACATTATCTGATTTCCAAAAACGTACGCTGTCAGCTTTAAACAAATATGACTGAGGAAGGGTTTATCTAATGTACTGTCCTCACAGACAAACCAAACAATTATCTTCAGATCTGTATGATTTCTCAAGCAATTTATCAATTGGTACAATCCTTCTGTCTGAATTGATGCACTAAGCTGTATCCCCTATATGCATAGCATTAGAATAATACAGACATCTGATGAACAAGCCAAACTATGTGTGAGATACATACCGATATTCCATCAACACACATAAGCCTTCTCTGTGCTGTGCAGTGCACTAATCTAAGGCAAGTCAGCCATGGCAGGATTCTTCACATTTCCACTGCACTCCAAGGCTAATTTAATAGAAGCTTTCCACTGCTCACACACATACTGGAAGAGTCTTCTGGGTTATGGTTTATGGCGGCATTAGCCAATATGCTGTATGAAGTAGCCTATGGCATTCGCCTATATATATGAAGCAGGAAACAAGAGTAGAAAGCTGCTTCAAGCCAAATGTAATGAAGCTAGAAATACATTTTTAGGAAGAGACTCCTGGAAAGTATCCCATTCCATGCTTCAGTGCAGAGCAATGTTGAATTATATTTCATATGAAACCATTCTGCTTGTCAAATAAGCGTTCCAATGAACCACCGAACAAGAGCCTGTAATCTCCATTTAGCCATAGCATGTTAACACAACCGCATGGAGTCTCTAATTCTATACCACTTAAGACACTACGACTCTACCCCCACAGACTACAATGGACCAGCGAGTCTATTTTGCGCTGTAACCTAGTCTATAGGAAATGTTGGGAGAGGCAGAGAAAATATTTATGATATATCTGACAGCAGCCAGAATGTGGGCTGGCAGTCCTGCAGGCAAACTAACTAGTTCCAACTCCAGCCCCTCTGATTATATTTTACAGATCTTGCTGCCAAGCCCAGATGCATTTCCCTTGCAAAGCAGCTCTCCACATAACACCCCAGATGAAAGACTGGGGCATGACAAGAAACACATTCAACATCTCTCGCTTTCAGGCTCTCGCTTTGGTGGATTTGACAATTTCAATGTCAACTAAAAGTGTGCGTACACACACACCCACGCACAACTGTAGACACATACATACACAACAAACAGTACACACAACCAGACACACACAAACATACAGCTCCAAGCAACATCATTATCTTCAAGAAATGCCAACAAAAAAAATATTGTCTTGTAAATTCACTTTAGATGGCTCTTTTCTGTATGATTCAGAATCGTACTGAAGAACAGCTAAATATTCTGTCAGTTTGGTTCTGGAGTGAGTGACACCAATCTTTACAACTGGCCCTCTCGTGTCAGACACTACAGAGCATAATCATTCAATAGCCATTCACTCAAAGGACTCTTCAAATATCAAACCCTCTTCAAATGTCACTCATAGGAGCACATGCATTTATAGAGAGGCCCTTCTCTATGTCTAATGCTACAGTTTGCACTGCACATAGATGCTATTTCAAAATCGATAGTTTTCAAAGAAAATAAGCTCGTCTCATTTGTGTTTTATTTTGTACCAATGAGGTTTCAGCATCATGGCCTCGGTCATTTTTTTCTTATTCATCAGCAATCAAGCCTTAAGAAAGAACACTAACATATGGAAAAAGGAAAGAGGGGTTGGCACTTACTTGGGATAGAAGTACACAGCTTTAGCGGTCTATGGCACTGCATCGCAGTGCAAGAGGTGTCACTACAGATCCGGGTTCAATCCCGGGCTGTATCACAACCGGCCGTGATCGGGAGTCCCAAAGGGCAGCGCACAATTTTCCCAGCGTCGTCCGGGCTCATTGCGCTCTAGCGACTCCTTGTGGCAGGCCGAGCGCCTGCAGGCTGAGCTCGGTCGTCAGATGAACAGTGTTTCCTCCGACACATTGGTGCGGCTGGCTTCCGGGTTAAGCGGTCAGGTGTTAAGATTAAGCGTAGCTTGGCGGGTCATGTTTCGGAGGATGCATGACTCGACCTTTGCCTCCCAAGCCCGTTGGGGGAGGTGCAGCGATGAGACAAGATCAAAATTGGTTGAGAAAAAGAGAGCACAAAAAAGACCCGCCAAAAAACACACAGCTTTAAGGAAACAAGCAGCTAGTATCCCAAGGCCAAACAGCAAGGGTTTGAATTTCAAACTGCTTTTAATTGCCATGTAACTATAGCTATTAGAACCCAGCCACCGCTTTGCCTTTTAACTGCCAATCTTCTTCCAAATGGTTCATTAATTAATGTGGTAGTGTAGATGGCGTCGACATACACGGTCGACCCTGTTTCCAGCTCCTAGCCAACATTGCAGTATTTTATGTTGATATTTTGTACATTATTTGCTCAGAACGTTTCTTGTATTATTACCTACAGACAAAAATAACTTTTAGATATTAGATTGGCGGTCACTCAGCAGAAATTAAACCAGAAATGAGACTTCCCTGACCTTTGTTAGAACTTCCCGAGGCAGCTCCATTCATTCCATGGGCTGCCTCAAAACGCGGACCCCGGAGTAGAGGAAGAAGTGGGGCCCCCCATTTAACCACAACAAGGTTACCCGACACCCTAGACCACATATGTCAGAGTCAAGGCCCGCGGGCCACATCCGGCCCGCAAGAAGGTTTTTTACGGCCCCTGGGATGATCTTGATTTATTATTAGAACCGGCCCGCAGCAAGCCGGCAGCCCGCAGATCTTTTACACGCACCAATACTACATTTCCCACAATGCAAAGGTGACGCACCGAGCAGTAGGCTGCTTCATTTCAATATTTATTGGCACAGCAGTCTTCAGCATCACAGTAAAATTAACTTTCAGATACCCATCAAAAATGGCAAAACGGAAGGTGGATACTGAGAACCGGGGGTTTCAAACAAGGTGGGAGTCGGAGTATATGTTCACGAAGGTAGCTGGAAAACCTGTGTGTCTTCTGTGTGGAGAAAGTGTGGCGGTACTGAAAGAGTATAATCTGAGACGACATTATGAAACGAAACACGCGGACAAAAACAAGAATATGGACATGGAACAAAGGCTACAAAAGGCAGAGGAATTAAAACGAGGCCTCAAATCTCGACAGGCTCTGTTCAAAAAAGCCAAATCACAAGGCCAGGCTGCTGTCAAGGCCAGTTTTATTTTGGCAGAAGAGATCGCTAAATCAGCCCGGCCATTTACGGAGGGGGATTTCATCAAAAACTGCATGATTAAAGTTTGTGACGAAGTTTGCCCAGAAAAAAGGCAACTCTTTTTAAATGTGAGTCTGAGCAGAAACACCATTGCCGAGAGAGTAGACCAGTTGTCCATCAATCTAAAAGAGCAGCTTGTGAAAAAGGGAAAAGATTTTATTGCATATTCCTTGGCTGTGGATGAGAGCACCGACATTTCTGACATTGCCCAGTTGTCAATTTTCATCCGCGGAGTGGACTCCAACCTAAGCGTGACAGAGGAGTTTTTGGCTTTACGTCCTATGCATGGCACAACTACGGGGCATGATTTGTATGAAGAGGTGTCAAGATGTGTAAATGAGATGGAGCTGCCTTGGGAAAAACTCGTGGGTTTGACAACCGACGGAGCACCTGCGATGTGTGGACACAGGAGCGGACTGGTGGCGAAGATACGGGAAAAGATGCAAGAGGAAAACGCGACAGGTGAGCTGACAGCTTATCATTGTATCATACACCAGGAAGCGTTGTGCGGTAAAGCCTTGAAAATGGAGCATGTAATGAGCATCATCACGCGCACAGTTAACTTTATCAGAGCCAAAGGTTTGAATCACCGCCAGTTCAAGGCATTTCTGACGGAGTTAGAAACGGAGCATGGTGATTTGCCTTATCACACAGAGGTGCGATGGCTAAGCCAGGGAAAGGTGCTTCAAAGATGTTTCGAGCTTCGTGAGGAGATTTGTCTGTTCTTGGACAGCAAAGGGAAAGACACAACACAACTCCGAGACGAAATGTTTCTGTGTGAAATGGCTTTTCTGTGTGACATTACGAGTCATCTGAATGCAATAAACTTGCAGCTGCAGGGTCGGGATCGTGTCATCTCTGATATGTACAGTACAGTGAAGGCATTTAAAACCAAACTGACTCTGTGGGAGACGCAGATGCGGAAAGAAAATTTGAGCCACTTTCCCAGCTGCCAGACCATGAAAGAGAAGCTCTCTACCAGTGCGTTCCCGAGCACACAGTTGGCTGATAAAATAGGTATGCTTGCCGCTGACTTTCGACGCCGATTTGCTGACTTTGAAGCACAAAAAAGCAGGTTGGAACTGCTCGGTAACCCATTTGCTGTTGACGTGGAAAGCTCACCACCAAACCTCCAAATGGAGTTGATTGACCTCCAATGCAATGATGCACTGAGGGCAAAATATGCGGCAGTGGGTGCTGCGGAGTTCGCCCGTTTCCTCCCCGGCACAATGCCCCAGCTGCGCATCCAGGCTGCTCAAACGTTGTCTATGTTTGGCAGCACATACCTGTGTGAACAACTGTTTTCTTTGATGAACCTGAACAAAACATCACACAGAAGTCGACTTACTGCTGAACACCTCCACTCAATTCTGAGGATTTCTTCAGCTCAGAGCCTTACCCCGAACATTGATGAACTTGTGGAAAAGATGGGACACCACCAAGTATCACCCTCAACCTCAAACAAGTGAACATTACTGTGCAATCACATATTTAGAGTTTTTACTCAGTTCAAGTTTAAAAGTTAAAATTTAATATTTGTTTTCACTGCATGTTACTTCTCCTTAAACAAAGTGTTGTTTTTGATTAATAGATTTTTGCACTTTATTTTTTTGTATTTCAATCCAATTATATTTTAAAAATATTTCAGTTGAGTGGATGATAGAAAATTGCTATTATTGTTTTTTCTTTGAAGTAAATTTAGCCCACTTTTGCTAAAATAGAAAATATAGTCTACTGATGGTGCCTTGAATACCGGTTTCTTTCATTTAATGTTCATGTTATGGGGATATTTATATAAAGGAAATTTGTCTTTTGTGTCTGTTGAAAATTAAAGATTACTGACAGAGCCATAAGAAAATATTGCTTTATTTATCTGATCATATTGTAATATATTTGTTAGGTTTTCAGTAGGTTCAATTAGGTTCACTAGACTATATGCGTCATTTAAAAATTTTTCAATGAACATTCGAACAGTCCGGCCCTCGTCTTGTAGCTGATTTTTTTATTTGGCCCTCCGTCCATTTGACTTTGACACCCCTGCCCTAGACCAACTACAATATGCATACCTCCCCATCAGAATTTCAAAACATTAGAATTTTTATTTTAACCTTTATTTAACCAGGTCAAGTCAGTCAAGAACAAATTCTTATTTACAATGACAGCCTACCCCGGCCAAACCTGGACGACGCTGGGCCAATTGTGCGCCAATTTATGGGACTCCTAATCACGGCCGGATGTGATACAGATGACGCCATCGCCATTGCACTGCGCACTGCCCTATCCCACCTGGAGAAGATAAATACCTATGTAAGAATGCTGTTCATCAACTACAGCTCAGCCTTCAACACCATAGTGCCCTCCAAGCACATCACTAAGCTCAGGGAGCACGGTCTGAACCCCACCCTGTGCAACTGGATCCTAGACTTCCTAATGTGGATGCATGCTCAGCCCCCTCCTGTACTCCCTGTTCATCCCTGACTGCATGGTCGTGAACGTCTCCAACTCAATCATCAAGTTTGCTGACGACACAGCAGCGCTAGGCCTGATTACCAACAACAACGAGATCGCCTAAAGGGAGGAGGTGAGAGCCCTGATGGAGTTGTACCAGGGAAATAACCACTCCCTCAATGTAAACAAATCAAAGGAGATGATTGTGGACTACTGGAGACAGCAGAGAGAGCACGCCCGCATCCACATTGACACGCTGCAGTGGAGAGGGTCAAAAGCTTCAAGTTCCTCGGCAGGGCGCAACAGCGCCTCTTCAATCTCAAGAGGCTGATGAAATTTGTCTTGGCCCCTAAGACCCTCATGAACTTGTACAGATATATCGAGAGCATTCTGTCAAGCTATATCGCCACCTGATACGGCAACTGCATCGACCGCAGGGCTCTCCAGAGGGTGGTTCGGTCAGCGCCTCACCGGGGACACAATGCTTACCCTCCAAGACATCTACAGCACCCTCAGTGAGGCACAGCCTATTTAACCCGCTACCATGTAAAAGGCGGAGACAGTACAGGTGCATCAAAGCTGGGACCGAGAGACTGATAAACAGCTTCTATCTCCAGACCATCAGACTTTTAAACAGTCATCACTAGCCGGCGTCCGCCCAGCACCCTGCCCTGAACCTTAGAGACTGCCACCCTATGTACATAGAGTAATTGAACACTGGTCACTTTAATAATGTTTGCATACTGTTTTTCCCACTTTAAAGGTATATAATGTATTCTAGTCATGGCTAGGGCGGTCACAAAATGTAATCAGCCGGTGAATGTCAAGCAAACTATTGGTCTCACATTAATTGACCGTTAATTAACATAAACACATTTAGCATCTCCTGGCTTCCACACATAGCGTACAAGTCACTGCTGCAGACCCTTGGAACATCTACATTTCTCTCACTCAATTGGCTCTCCATCACAGGCTACAAGTGAAGACAGACACTTCGGGGATGCAAAAAAATCAAACATTGTCTGGGACAGTTGTGGGATGCGATAGATCCCAAATGAATACAACCACTAGCATAAAAAAAATGTTTTTACCCAATGAGGCTGACGCAACAGATAAGAACGTTTAGCTTAAAATGTGATCAACTATTAGGCTATTTCTTAACATTATAAGCACAGCAATGTGCACATGGAAGTAGGCTATAAGCGCAAATGTCCCATTAGCGGGAAAACACCATTATCAAAAGTGACAGCAAATGTGATTGTGCATGTAATGCTTTTTTTAAAACGGTGCATTTTTTTTGTGTTGAAGATTGACTTCCCCAAACCTGAAACTCGTGCTGCTTATTTATGCCAGTTAGGCTCTACACCCCTTGTAAAGCCAATTAATGTGTTTCATTTTAAGAAGTTATTTGACCACTTTAGTTGTGAGACAAACCTTATCAAAACATATAGGCCAATGGGCTAGGCTACATGAGGTGTGTGACTATCATTCACAAGTGACAATATATAATTCATAAGTGATAGGCTAATATTGCCACCCATCAGACTATTCTTGATTTAATCTTGTCTTTACTTACACTAAATAATAAGTGTATGAAATTTGTTTTTATTTACAATGGCTCATTTTCATGCCAACCTAGTAGGCTAAACTCCTGCTGTAAATATAAGCAATGTGCTTAATATTAGGTCATTTGAGAAAATAATATAGTAGGCCTAGCCTATAGAAAGCTGATGGGATCCTCCTCTTTTTAATAGAGGCCATCACTTTGTTTTCTCACGCAATTGCATAGCCTATAGAAATGTTGCGCAACAGTGACCGCCGGTGTGGTGGTAATACAGTCACCGCAACAGCCCTAGTCATGGCTATATACACTAAGTGTACAAAACATTCAAAACACCTGCTCTTTCCATGACATAGACTGAACAGGTGAATCCAGGTGAAAGTTATGATCCCTTATTGATGTCACTTGTTAAATCCACTTCAAATCAGTGTAGATGAAGGGGAGGAGACAGGTTAAATAATACTTTTTAAGCCTAGAGACAATTGAGACATGGATTGTGTATGTGTGCCATTCAGAGGTTGAATGGGAAAGACAAAATATTTAAGTGCCTTTGAACAAGGTATGGTAGTAGGTGTCAGGCGCACCGCTGTGTCTCAAAAACAGCAACACTGATGGTTTTTTCACGCTCAACAGTTTCCCATGTGTATCAAGAATGGTCCACCACCCAAAGGACATCCAACCCACTTGACACAACTATGGAAAACATTGGAGTCAACATGGGCCAGCATTTATATTCCAGACTCTGTCATTGCTCGTTCTGATATTTCTCAATTTCTTTCTTTTTACTTGTTGTATTGTGTGTATTGTTTTGGATTAATAGGTATTACTGCACTGTTGGAGCTTGAGACACAAGCATTCTGCTGCACCTGCGATAACATCTGCAAATCTGTGTACGCGATCAATAAACTTTTGTTCCATTTTAAATCCCTCCATAGTATCACCTATATGATGTATTTAGAATGTGATTCTAACCATTCATCTGATTTGCTGAACAGAAGCAGAGCATGTCGTCTATATCAGATCTTACTGTGGGATACCTCATGTGCGGTTGTGTGTGTAATGTGAGTGTATGGGGGAATGATCAAGCAACAGGAGGCACTGAAATAGTCTGTGATGTGTAAAATTACATTTCAGCGACATATGCCACTTTATTTTGTGTAAGTGTGCTTCCTTGTGTGTGTGTGTGTGTGTGTGTGTGTGTGTGTGTGTGTAGTCATCCTCCAACCAACCCCCTCCTCTCGTTCACAATCTTGATCCAGTAAATACTCCCTAAGCTGATCCTTAGATACCTACAGGATACAGCCTAAGACCAGCTCTCAGCAAGCCTGTCTGTATCTAACAGCCAGTGACCAAATGCCCATGTTAATCATATGCATCTCTATGAGACCTGTATACATATCTATGAGAGTCACACCACTGTTACTCTGGCTTCATCATCAACCTGCCAGGGGACATGCCTTGGCTGCCAGGGGACATGCCTCGACTGACAGACAGCAGGCAGAGAAGATGAGATTTCACTGGAGAGAGAGATGAAGAATAGGGGAAGAGAAAGAGAGGAAGAGAAATTATGATCATGATGGGTGAACGCAGATAAGTCATGTCAACATTGATGCAGTTAACGTGGCAGCACGGTCTCAAAACTCCCAGTCAAAGCTATTAACACCTTTAATCTCCTCAACTGCAAATAGTTGACAACATTCTTGGCTGTGCCTCCCCCTCATCAACAAGGAGAAACATACTGTATGCTGAGTAGTAAAGCCTTGAAGCCAGTTCCAGTCATAAGTCAAGTGTTCCTTCTGATATATTCTGATGGATGTTCATTACACATCAAATAGATTCTGGGCTTGAGAGTAATGACCATAATATTGGACCGCGTCCATGTAGTTTTAAAGTTGTTCTGAGAGCCAAGCTGAAACATTACTGGGATGTGTTTATTCACTTAGAAATCAATTATCTCAGCTCTGTTCAGAGTCTGGAAGGAGTCTTTTACCTAATTGGAGTCGAGACCCGAGATTGACGGTTTGGTTATTTGAACATTAAAACGCTGTAACCTCCAAATGACTTTCTGACAGCGAAACAACCCCTCACTGGTCCACATCATTTGTAATTAATAGGGCTGCTTTTCCCCCCTGAAAAGTACCTCAATCAAGTTTATAGATTTCTTTTGGTAGGACTCTACTCTCTTCATTTTATACAGACTGACAGGCACACTTGTTAAAACATGTTTGTGAACACACTAACCACGGTTTGATTTTCATATGGAAAATGTTTACTTGTCATGTACAGAGAGCAGAGACTGTGTGTGAATGTTTCTTTCAACAGAGCATATAATTAACAGATTTCTAGACATGACCTCGAGACCCTTCTGGTTCCCCCTTGAGGGCAAGTCGGTGAAAGCGAGTGGGAGAGAGAGGTGACGGATGGGTTCCAACAACGTTGACAATAGTTTAGCAGGTATAACACCTAGTATATATAACAAGAATAATAATTCGTCATTCTTGTGTATTTTTTATTCCTTGTGTTATTAATCTTGTGTATTTTTTATTCCTCGTGTTATTAATCTTATTTAATTGTTGGGAAAGAGCTCATAACCAAGCATTTCACAGTAAAGTCAAAACCTGTTATATTCGGTGCATGTGACCAATTCAATTTGATTTAAAAGCAGACAGTTCTACAGTATCTCTACCTTGTACATTAAATCAAGAAAGTCACTGAATTTTAAACAAGACAAGACAAAAAACAGCTATTCAGAAGGGGGGGGAAAGACACTCATCTCTACAATTTCCATATCTCAAACAAATAGTCCTATACAATAGGTACCAAAATGTCTGATTGAGCCCATTGTTTGGTTCGTTGAAGTCAAAATTACAACTGGAAGCAGAGGGGATTAATTATTCATTAGCAGCAGGAGCAGCTTTCTAATCAGGACTGTGGCAGAGTACAGCAGAGCTGAACAAGGCAGAGTAGAGCAGAGCTGAACAAGGCAGAGTAGAGCAGAGCTGAACAAGGCAGAGTGCAGCAGAGCTGAACAAGGCAGAGTGCAGCAGAGCTGAACAAGGCAGAGTGCAGCAGAGCTGAACAAGGCAGAGTAGAGCAGAGCTGAACAAGGCAGAGTAGAGCAGAGCTGAACAAGGCAGAGTAGAGCAGAGCTGAACAAGGCAGAGTAGAGCAGAGCTGAACAAGGCAGAGTAGAGCAGAGCTGAACAAGGCAGAGTGCAGCAGAGCAGGCAAAGCTCTATAGCCTGTGTGAGCCACTGCTGTCAATTCCTCCTCCCCCCTTCCGCAACCTCTTTCCACCTTCCCCCTCCAGCGAGCTACTGCGGGGGGGGGGGTGGGGATTAGGGGAGAGCAATAATATTATGCATTACGCTCTAAACGCCCTGATGCAATCAATGCTCCATTTTACAGGAGTCCTTTCGGGGGAGAGAGAGAAGAGAAAGAAGGGAGGAGAGGAGCAGTATGGCTGGCTGGGCAGGCGGCTGTGCACCACAACAGGCAGGCAGGCAGGCAATAGACAGGCAGGTAGAGAGTCAGGCAGGCAGGTAGAGAGTCAGGCAGGCTGGTAGAGTGAGGGGGTGAGGTATTTTTGTATTGTAATTTTTAAAATGTAACTAGGCAAGTCAGTTAAGAACAAATTCTTATTTACAATAACGGCCTACCCCGGCCAAACCCAGACGACGCTGGGCCAATTGTGAGCTGCCCTATGGGACTCCTAATCATGGTCGGATGTGTTACAGCCTGGAATCGAACCAGGGACTGTAGTGAAGCCTCTTGCACTGAAATGCAGTGCCTTAGACCGCTGCGCAGCTCGGAATCAATGGGTGGGGGGTATTTTAATGTAGGCCTTCAGACCATAGACCACACGTAATAAACTTCACAGACTACGCTACATGCACATCTATAATATTAACTTTATAGACTGTGTAGACGGTGATATCACTTTCACTGCCCATGGACTCATGCCAAATGCCTGGAAGAATGTCAATTGCCTTGAGGGTATGGAACGAAACACCTTCCAATCTGTTCACTAATGGCACAAGATTGCCCAGGCTTGTTTTACATTTACTGCACAGCTTTATAGAATATGAAACTGCATTAAATGACAAAGATATACTAAGTTTGAACATTAAAAAAAGGAATGCCCATGCAGTCATTAAAGGCCCAGCGCAGTCAAAAACGTAATTTTGCTGTGTTTTATTAATATTTCCACACTATGAGGTTGGAATAATACTGTGAAATAGTTAACATGATGATGCCAATTTAGCATAAGAGTCGTTTGAAAAGACCACCTGAAATTCAGCCTGTTTTGGTGGGATTGAGTTTCAGCCTGTTTTGGTGGGGTTGAGTTTCAGCCTGTCTGGTGACATCAGTTATTATACCAGTAAAACCAATCTCTTTCTCATCCATACACTTTCATAACAACCACATATACACTACCGTTCAAAAGTTTGGGGTCACTTAGAAATGTCTTTGTTTTTGAAAGAAAAGCACATTTTGTGTCCATTAAAATAACATAAAATTGATCAGAAACACAGTGTAGACATGATTAATGTTGTAAATGAATATTGTAGCTGGAAACGGCAGATTTTTTATTGAATATCTACATAGGTGTACAGAGGCCCATTATCAGCAACCATCACTCCTGTGTTCCAATGGCACCACGTTGTGTTAGCTAATCCAAGTTGATCATTTTAAAAGGTAATTGATCATAAGAAAACCCTTTTGCAATTATGTTAGCACAGCTGAAAACGGTTTAAAGAAGCAATACAACTGGCCTTCTTTAGACTAGTTGAGTATCTGAAGCATTAGCATTTGTGGGTTCGATTACAAGCTCAAAATGGACAGAAACAAAGGACTTTCTTCTGAAACTCGTCAGTCTATTCTTGCTCTGAGAAATGAAGGCTATTCCATGCGAGAAATTGCCAAGAAACTGAAGCTCTCGTACAACTCAGTGTACTACTCCGTTCACAGAACAGCACAAACTGTCGCTAACCAGAATAGAAAGAAGAGTGGGAGGCCCCAGTGCACAACGGAGCAAGAGGACAAGTACTGTACATTAGAGTGTCTAGCTTGAGAAACAGATGCCTCACAAGTCCTCAGTTGGCAGCTTCATTAAATAGTACCCGCAAAATAATCAATCAATCAATCAAATATATTTATAAAGCCCCTCTTACATCAGTTGATGTCACAAAGTGCTGCCCAGAAACCCAGCTTAAAACCCCAAACAGCAAGAAATGCAGGTGTAGAAGCACGGTGGCTAGGAAGAAATCCCTAGAAAGGCCAGAACCTAGGAAGAAACCTGGAGAGGACTCCCTAAAAATCCAGTCTCAACGTCAACAGTGAAGAGGCGACTCCGGGATGCTGGCCTTCTAGGCAGAGTTCCTCTGTCCAGCGTCTGTGTTCTTTAGCCCATCTAAATCTTTTATTTTTATTGGCCAGTCTGATATATGACTTTTTCTTTGCAACTCTGCCTAGAAGGCCAGCATCCCAGAGTCACCTCTTCACTGTTGACCTATTAATGCTCATCATTTTGGAATGAGATGTTCGACGAGCAGGTGTCCACATACTTTTGATCATGTAGTGTATACAGTATATTTTAAGTCAAATCCACCCATAACAACATTCTACTTTGACGGTTGACCTGTATGTCACACTGCTGTACACAGTGTTTGTTGTCTCTGTACATCTAACACTACAGCTCCAGTACAGATACAGCTCCAGTAGCAGGCAGTCAATACGTTTATGCTTGCTAATCTACCATGGCAGGCAGGCAGCTCGTGAGACTGTAAACCTTACAGATAGCTATCGTTTCATCTCTGAGCTGTGCTAGCTTTGCATCCTGATGGAACTCTACTGTAGTAGCCAGCCGTGCACACACACACACACATACACACACACACACATTTAGATGGCTCACTCGAGACTCGGAATCGGTACAGCCAGCTGGTTTCTTCACGCATCGCGTCGACAGGAACAAGCATCTTTCTGGTAAGAAGAAGGGCGGGGAGGTATGCCTTATGATTAACGAGACGTGGTGTGATCATAATAACATACAGGAACTCAAGTCCTTCTTTTCACCTGACTTAGAATTCCTCACAATCAAATGTCGACCGCATTATCTACCAAGAGAACTCTCTTCGATTATAATCATAGCCGCATATATTCCCCCCCAAGCAGACACATCGATGGCCCTGAACGAACTTCATTTTACTTTATGTAAACTGGAAACCACATATCCTGAGGCTGCATTCATTGTAGCTGGGGATTTTAACAAGGCCAATCTGAAAACAAGACTCCCTAAATTCTATCAGCATATCGATTGTGCAACCAGGGCTGGCAAAAACCCTGGATCATTGTTATTCTAACTTCCGCACAGGTGCATCAAACATTTGATTTGATGGAACTGTATCAGCTGAACACAAGCTCATGTTCTACCAAAAACGCAAGTTGAGATTAAAACTGAAAAAAAACACTTCACTTCGTTGACCTTCTGAATTACCTACGGTTATGACGGACTCACTAAAATAAAAATGGTACAAATCTTGTTTCAGTCGTCAAGATCTTATCAACATGTTCTTTAGCGGTAGAAATGCTAACAAATATTAAGTTAGTGGTGTGTGGGCATGGAAAGTGAGAGTGAGAGAGGGAGGAGGGAGAGAGAGAGAGAGAAAGAGAGAGTGGGGAGAGATTAAAGTGTGTATCCATAGTCTTTCATTAGATTACACCTAGCCATTCATGTCCAAGCCTCTTGACTAGATGAGGTACCATAAGACATGATCCTGTGGTCAAAGGAAGGAGGGAAGGTGGAGGGAGGGAGGGAGGGAGTGTCGTTAGTAGAGGGTAATGTGGGTGTAGTAGTGTGTTGTTGCTTTAGAAGGTAGTGAGGGAGGGAGGGAGTGTAGTTAGAGGGTAATGTGGGTGTAGTAGTGGGTTGTTGCTTTAGGAGGTAGTGAGGGAGGGAGGGAGTGAGTGAGGGAGGGGAGAGGGAGTTGATTATTGGTGAGTAAAGCTGACCTAGCCGATGTGAAATTCAATAAACTTCTCCTAAAAAGCCAGTTAAATACACCTCACACCTCCAAATGAAGCAGATTATCATGACATGGGAGACAGCTTCGTGAGCGTTCACACACAGCCTTTTTATTTCATAGAGGATCAGAGGAGAAGCATTTCATGAGCTATGATTCACTTAGAAGTGTCCTTGTTTTTGAAAGAAAAGCACATTTTTTGTCCATTACAATAACATCAAATTGATCAGAAATACACTGTAGACATTGTTAACATTGTAAATTACTATCGTAGCTGGAAACAACAGTTTTTTATGGAGTATCTACATAGGCGTACAGAGGCCCATTATCAACAACCATCACTCCTGTGTTCCAATGACACGTTGTGTTAGCTCAGTCCACCAATCACACGAAGTGTACTATAAATAAGGAGCACATTCGGCCATCCAGCATGCTCTTCACAGATTTTGTGGCTATGTTATTTCATTAGAACTCTAACACAGCAGGCTCTAGTGCGTTCTCAAAATGAAAGATAAAATCATACCTGCTTGCTCTTATTTTGTAGTACCTCATCTGTTTTTTTTGTTCTGTCAACCTTTCGGCATGTTATCTGTCAAGTCGGCTATGGGAGTAGTGTAACTTTTCCCACCTTGACTTAGTGCTAGCGCACCAATTGACGGACATCTGGAATCTATCTATTGGATTTCCTTGACTCTCCATCTGCCGGTGAAGCGCCTGGCTCGCCCTATCTTTGATAGCTAACTCAGTCTTTTTTTTTACTGTCGGAAGGGCCCTAGCCATCAATCTGTAAGTCTCTGTTGTCTCTTTGCTTTGATCTGTGGTTAGGTTTTAGCTGTGTTGTGTTAGCTGTGTTCTAGCTGGTCTCCAGTAATAGGGCTCTAGCTTGCCGACCGTAACGACTGCGGCTTGGAGTATTATATATTCATGCTATGTAATGTATTCTCAGATGTTCTTCTTCCCCTGTTCAGAGAAATTAGCCATTGAAGTCACTTGCATTTTCACACATAAATTAACGTGAAAGTACCAGGTTATATCCACTAGATGCCGCTGTTCCTGCTTCTGCCACACACATTTATAATTTTTGCTGGTGTATTGTGTTGATGAAATATACTGAACAAAAATATAAACGCAACATGCGTGTTGGTCGCATGTTTACATGAGCTGAAATTAAATATTCAAGAAATTGTCCATACGCACAAAAAACGTATTTCTCAAAAATCTTGGCCACAAAATACATTCACCTGATATGTGTGGCATATCAAGAAGCTGATTAAACAGCATGATCATTACACAGGTGCACCATGTGCTGGGGACAATAAAAGGCCACTAAAATGTGCAGTTTTGTCATACAACACAATGCTACAAATGTCTCAAGTTTTGAGGGAGCATGAAATTGGCATGCAGACTGACGGAATGTCCACCACAGCTGTTGCCAGAGAACTGAACGTTAATGGCCACCTTGGGTGCAATCCATTAGCTTAATTTCAAATGATCTTTCAACAAAATAATGTTGCAGAAATACTCATCTGTTTCTAACTACAGATTCAATTTCAGAACAATCTGAGGTGGTGGGTGTCAAAATCCTCTTTCTTGTGCTTTTTGAGGTGGAACAACTCATGTGTGTGTGTGTGTGTGTGTGTGTATGTGTTTGCCCCAAGGGTCGCAGTGAGGAAGCTGTAGCGCAGAGTGCTGCTGACAGAGGTAGCCTGACTGTGTTGTAATAAGGCAGCACAAACCATTCACACAGAAACACGCACACACGCACGCATGCACTCACACAAGTCACACACACACACAGCAATAATGGACTAGAGAATTGAATAACCACCGAAACACGTGAGGGAAACTACAGAATGCTAAACTTCAATTGTTGCAAGCTCGGTCATAATGTGTTTTTTAGAGGGAACAAAACAAATTCATTCATATCACTGTGTGTTAATGTTAGTGTAAAAAAAATGACTTCACAAAACAAGCCTGTGTGACTGTTGTAATGGTGTCTAAAAAACTTGAGACGAGTGAGTGAGATGTGCTCATCCAGCTGCAATGATGTAGTTATCCTGAGTTTCTATTTTTCCCAGCAGAAGGTACATGAGCCAAAAAGCACATATTGAAAACAGTAGGCATTTTGGAGGACACCCGCACACACACTCCCAAAACACACACATCTCCTCAAACGTGACCCATCACAAGTCTCCCCATTTAGTCCTGCAAACCCACAAAACATCTCTGAGCCTCAATTAAATTACAGCACAAAACATGTCTCCAGCAAATCTCATCCCATTACAAACAAAGTCTCATTACAAAGCCCTAATACAGGGACTCACTACACTCCCTAAATGTACCTAATGCATAATGTATCCAAGCCCCATGAACATAGCATTTATGTGATGAAATAAACAGCAACCATCCAAGATGCACTAAACCTTAAAAACAAAGGCAATGTGATGAATGACAGACCTAGATCATCAGAGACACACGCACACACACAAAAACAAAGGCAATGTGATGAATGACAAACCTAGATCATCAGAGACACACGCACACACACGAAAACAAAGGCAATGTGATGAATGACAGACCTAGATCAGAGACACACGCACACACACACACAAATCTTCTGCCTCACCATTTCAGCTAACCTTGTTAAAGAATTCACCGGCAGCAGACACTGAATTCATGCTTTTCAAATAAAGTGGCAGCACCGTCTTATTTACTGTCCCCTTCTCACCTCCTGCTTTCATCTTTGATATTGTGGGTGCAGAGATGGACTATCTATCTGGCATTTCGGGGAGATGTCAGATGGGCTGGTCCATTTTTAGCCAAGTAGACCTGTTTTTTGCGCAAAATGATAATTATCTGGCTAATAATGGGGGCCTTAAGGAAAAAAATGGGCCAGTGTGGAGGCCTCGAGAAAAAACATTAGCTGGTGTGGGGGCATCAAGGAAAGAAAATGGACCGGTGTGTTGCCAGGGCCCATATCAGGTCCCAGTCTGCCCGTCTGGGAGAAATTGAATCAGAGATGGTGTGTTTGAGTAAATATGTTTTACATGAGCCAACACAGAGAGTAGGGGGTTCATTCAATATATCATGGTTTAGAATGCACTGTAGCTTCATAAATAACATTGTATACTGTCTAATACTATACTGTGGCTGCTTCGTGTGATGTATTGTTGTCTCTACCTTCTTGCCCTTTGTGCTGTTGTCTGTGCCCAATAATGTATGTACCATGTTTTGGTACACGTCTTAGGTCTCCCTTTATGTAGTGTTGTGGTGTCTCTCTTGTCTTGATGTGTGTTTGGTCCAATTATTATTTTATTTTTTTCTAATTCCAGCACCCATCCACGCAGGAGGCCTTTTGCCTTTTGGTAGGCAGTCATTGTAAATACGAATTTGTTCTTAACTGACTTGCCTAGTTAAATAAAAGGCTAAATAAATTGTTTTATTAAAAACTGCATTTTGTTCTAATATTTTTTTTAAGGTCCTACTGTTATGTCAAAATTACAATCAGAATCCAATCCAACCGTTTATCCTAAGGATTATGGGACCGGATGGATATGGTATGTGCTATGTCATTTTCAGAAATCTATCAAAAAGAGTAACTAGATAACTACATGTAACTCAAAAGCAATGAAAATAACCTCAATGCAGGGTTGGAATAAAAAGGAGAGCGATAGGGCATCAAAGGGGGGAAGCTCAAAGCTCCAGGTGGGAAACTCAACAGGGGCTTGTCCATGAGCCGTGAGACGTACACACACACACACACACACACCCTCAGGCAAGCCAAGCCAGACATACAATTTGTATGCACTGTTCAACCAAGCAGGCCAGGAAAAAGGGTCTTGTTCTCGCAAGTGCAGAAAACAATCTGCTGAAATGCATCATCATGGGGGCAATTACACAGAAAAGAAGGAGTGGTTCACCCTGAGTCTAGACAAGGCCCTACTTCAGGGATGCCATTTGACAATCAGACTCGGCAAACATTTGTATTTTTTTCTCCGTTCCTCTCCATCCCTTTCTCCAAGGCCCATCAGACAATTGATAATGAAGAATGGCCTGGTCTCCAGGAGATGGTGACATTCAGACCTATGAAATGTATTATTATAAACCAACTTAGGCAGGCCAATTCTATTTACAGTCTGTGCTAATGCAGCCAGTTAAGATGTGGCAGCATTATATATTTTCTCCCAGCTGAGGAAGCTGATACAACACCCATTACTACTCCAGTGTTCTTTACCAGTTCTGGTTGTGGCATAAGATGGCTGCAAAATCCGCTTGAGGAAAACAGTTTGTTGTTTTACATTTACTCAGACAATTTTTTTGCCTTGCTAGCGACATAAGCTGCTGGAGGACATTGGAGTTCACTTCTGTAGCTGCCTTTCATATAGTCCGTTTCATCTCCAGTAGTATCCAGTCTTTTGGAATACATTGTCTGTCTGCAAACTAATACATTCAGCAGTGCGGCCTTGCTGGTCTGGGTCCTGACATACTCTCTGCTTGTATTGTGACTGTTTGCCAGGTTGCCAGGTTGGCTGAGCCTTATATGCAGCTGGGAGAGGAAAGGTTGCATTCTGTTGGTTTACTATGTTTTTGTGCAAGAAAAAAACTAAATGGCAACCTTGACATTTAGTTGACACGCTCAGCAAAGATAAGCGACCTCATGAATTGAAAGAAGCACTTTTCTATTAGGTGGAGTATTCTACTGAAAATACTTGGGATGACTTGAACGCAAAGGCATAGAATGGTTTCTGTCTCGTCTTCATCTTGTACATGAACTGAACTGACTTTACTTGAAGGTTATTGTAAGAAACATACTGTACCTATTCCATCTGCATAGATCCAAAAGACCTCAGCTCTGTGTAGGCTAGATGCTAAGTGAATGACACATCCATTCTCGAAACATTTCGAATGGCCTTCAAAATATAACTAAAAGGCTTTTTAAAGCTAGACACGGCTCCAAAGACCCAGACTATCTCTATAGCCACTGAGCTCTTTAGGGTTCATTTCAATGGGCCTAGCAAAATATCTAGTGTGGATTCAACTCTAACATCTTAGCGTTTTCAATTAAAAACAACAAAAAGCATCAAGGTGTGTCTGCCAACAGCTGCTGGAAGAGTAGAGGAGGGGGTATCTGCACTACAGAAACGGACTGGCCATAGTGCAGTTCTGGAAAATGCCAGATGGGCTGCTCCAACTTTAACCCAGTGGGCCGTTCAAAATAATTAGCCGCTGTGTTAGAAATGACAAGGCCGATTTCTGATCCCAGTCAGTCCCTGGGCACTATAACGGAGATTGCAGCTCTAGCTGATCACCAGCCGGGGTTTTAGCCTCCCCCCACAACCATCCAGTCATGAGCTATTCCTTCCCAGTGCATTAAAACATGAGTGCAAACATTGACTGTGGTTAACTACAATTTGTAATGAGCTGTTCCTTCCCAGTGCATTAAAACATGAGTGCAAACATTGACTGTGTTTAACTACAATTGTAATGGCGCTGGAGAGGATGGCTACCGTTATATTGGCTCTTAACCAACAGTGCTATTTTTTTTCCTTCACATTGTAACTTATTTTGTACACAACGTTGCTGCTACCGTCTCATATGACTGAAAAGAGCTTCTGGACATCAGAACAGCAATTACTCACCTTGAATTGGATGAAGAATGTATCTTTAATGAGTCAGACGAGGGAGATTTACTCCAGACACCTGAACAGGCCCTCATCCTCGTCATTTGCAGGAGAAAGAGACAGAGGTTTCGCGGAAGGAGAACGGGTGTGCCTTGTGAGGATCCGCTGACGAGTGACTAATCTGCGTTTGCCATCGGTCCTATTGGCCGACGTACAACCACTGGAAAATAAATTGGACGAACTTGCTCGCTTCGAGGCAAGTAACACCAAAACATGCATGAGATTAGGGCTAGACAATTTTGACCAAACTATAATATCACAGTCTTTTTTATATATTGGACGGTATTTGACGATATTTTTAGTTTTTTAATAATAAAGGTTCTACATTTGCTTTATGAGTAGTGAGTGATCCTAGCGTGGCAACACATACATTCTAAGTGATTTCAAATGAGTCTTTCTTCATTCTGATTGTTTTATACTGTTCAATTCAACTTCAACCAAAACAAGTTGCAGCACTTTGATCATTTCTGCATTTCCTGCACTCAATTGCAGTGGTGGAAAAAGTACCCAATTGTAGTTGAGTAAAAGTAAAGATAAGTTAACAGAAAATTGCTCAAGTAAATGCAAAAGTCAGCCAGTAAAATACTAAACTTAGCTAAAAAAGAAACAACCTTTTTTCAGGACCCTGTCTTTCAAAGATAATTCGTAAAATACAAATAACTTCACAGATCTTCATTGTAAAGGGTTTAAACACTGCTTCCCATGCTTGTTCAATGAACCATAAACAATTAATGAACATGCACCTGTGGAACGGTCATTAAGACACTAACAGCAATTAAGGTCACAGTTATGAAAACTTAAGACGCTAAAAAGGCTTTTCTACTGACTCAGAAAAACACCAAAAGAAAGATGCCCAGGGTCCCTGCTCATCTGCGTTAACGTGCCTTAGGCATGCTGCAAAGAGGCATGAGGACTGCAGATGTGGCCAGGGCAATAAATTGCAATATCCCTAATGTGAGACACCTAAGACAGCACTACAGGGAGACAGGGTGGACAGCTGATCATCCTCACAGTGGCAGACCACATGTAACAACACCTGCACAAGATCGGTACATCCGAACATCACACCTGCGGTACAGGTACATGATCGCAACAATAACTGCCCGAGTTACACCAGGAATGCACAATCCTTCCATTAGTGCTCAGACTATCCACATATAGGCTGAGAGAGGATTGACTGAGAGCTTGTAGCACTGTTGTAAGGCAGGTCCTCACCAGACATCACCGGCAACAACGTCACCTATGGGCACAAACCAACCCTCGCTGGACCAGACAGGACTAGCAAAAAGTGCTCTTCACTGATGAGTCGCGGTTTTGTCTCACCAGGGGTGATGGTCGGATTCGCGTTTATCGTCGAAAGAATGAGCGTTACACCGAGGCCTGTACTCTGGAGCTGGATCGATTTGGAGGTGGAGGGTCCGTCATGGTCTGAGGCGGTGTGTCACAGCATCATCGGACTGAGCTTGTTGTCATTGCAGGCAATCTCAACGCTGTGCGTTACAGGGAAGACATCCTCCTCCCTCATGTGGTACCCTTCTTGCAGGCTCATCCTGACATGAGCCTCCAGCATGACAATGCCACCAGCCATTCTGCTTGTTCTGTGCAGGATTTCCTGCAAGACAGGAATGTCAATGTTCTGCCATGGCCAGCGAAGAGCCCGAATCTCAATCCCATTGAGCAGGTCTGGGACCTGTTGGATCGGAGGGTGAGGGCGAAGGCCATTCCCCCCAGAAATGTCCGGGAACTTGCAGGTGCCTTGGTGGAAGAGTGGGGTAACATCTCACAGCAAGAACTGGGAAATCTGGTGCAGTCCATGAGGAAGAGATGCATTGCAGTACTTAATGCAGCTGGTGGCCACACCAGATACTGACTGTTACTTTTGATTTTGACTCCCCCTTTGTTCAGGGACACATTATTCCATTTCTGTTAGTTATGTCTGTGTAACTTGTTCAGTTTATGTCTCAGTTGTTGAATCTTATTATGTTCATACAAATATTTACACATGTTAAGTTTTCTGAAAATAAACGCAGTTGACAGTGAGAGGACGTTTCTTTTTTTGCTGAGTTTACTTACGGAAAGCCAGGGGCACACTCCAATACAATTTACAAACAAAACATGTGTTTAGTGAGTCCTCCAGATCAGAGGCAGTAGATGACCAAGAAAGTTTTTTTGACAAGTGCGTGATTGGGCCATTTTCCTGTCCTGCTAAGAATTCAAAATGTAACGAATACTTTTAGGTGTCAGGGAAAATGTATGGAGTAAAAAGTACAGTATTTTCTTTAGGAATGTAGTGACGTAAAAGTAAAAGTTGTCAAAAAATAAAAATAGTAAAGTACAGATAGCAAAAAAAACGACTTAAGTAGTCCTTGAACGTATTTCTACTTAAGTACTTTACACCACTGCTCAATTGAGAATTTCCACACGGCCACGTAGGGCTGCACGATACGGGCAAATAATCTAGGACTTATTTTTAAACAAATGTTGCAATTGCGATTTGACCTGCGAATTAGAGCAAAACTGTTGGAATCATGGAAATAGAATGACTATTCTAATTATATAGTTAGAATATAATAGTGGGCCCTTTGAATACAGTGTTGTTTGAGATGACAACAAATTAAAATTCCAGGGAGGAGTTATTGTGACAGTGTAGGAACTAAAGTGTTGATTTGGGGCGGCAGGGTAGCCTAGTGGTTAGAGCATTGGACTAGTAACTGGAAGGTTGCAAGTTCAAACCCCCGAGCTGACAAGGTACAAATCTGTCGTTCTGCCCCTGAACAGGCAGTTAACCCACTGTTCCTAGGCCGTCATTGAAAATAAGAATTTGTTCTTAACTGACTTGCCTAGTTAAATAAAGGTACATTTTTAAAAATTAAATTAAATACGTGTTTCCTAGGGGACTCTATACGCTTTGGCTACATTGCATGTTCTCTCTTAGCTACTTCATTTTATTCTTGCTTTGCATATTCCTCTATGATTTAGAAGATACTGTTGCACAAGCAACATGCTGATTTAGGTCTACACCATCACTGGTATTATCAAGCTGTATTGCTCTTACTCAGTACATTTATTAGCAGCTAACAATTAGCATCTCACAAGATTTAGGGCAACTTGCTAACATGGAACCCAAACCGGCTGCGCGCGTGCGCCATTGTGCGCCATCGTGCATAAGTTTCTTTTGTCCCCCCACACCAAACGCGATCACGACACGCAGGTTAAAATATCAAAATAAACTCTGAACCAATTACATTAATTTGGGGACAGGTCGATAAGCATTAAACATGTATGTCAATTTAGCTAGCTAGCTTGCACATGCTAGCTAATTTGTCCTATTTAGCTAGCTTGCTGTTGCTAGCTAACTTGTCCTGGGATAAACAGTGAGTTGTTATTTTACCTGAAATGAACAAGGTCCTCTACTCCGACAATTAATCCACACATAAAACGGTCAACCGAATCGTTTCCAGTCATCTCTCCTCCTCCCAGGCTTTTTCATCTTTGAATTTATATGGTGATTGGCATCTAAACTTTCATATTATTACCACCACGACCGGCAAAAGAGCTTGTCTTTCAATCACCCACGTGGGTATAACCAATGAGGAGATGGCACGTGGGTACCCGCTTCTATAAACAAATGAGGAGATGGGAGAGGCAGGACTTGCAGCGCGATCTGCGTCAGAAAAAGGAATAACTTCTATTTTAGCCCTTGGCAATGCAGACGCTTGTTGGCGCTCGCGAGCAGTGTGGGTGCAATAATTGAATAACATGAATTTCCAAATGTATTTAGCAACGCTCGCGCACGCGACATGTCTGGTCTGGTCAGCATGTAAGAAAAGACAAACTAGCTGTTTGCTGATGTAAGAAACACAAACTAATAGTGTCATTATAGAACGCTAGTGGATTTATATTTTTAAAAAAACAGAATTGTTGTCATCAATATTGTTACATGTGCTCCATTGACCATGTAGACCACATATGTCAGAGTCAAGGCCCGCGGGCCACATCCGGCCCGCAAGAAGGTTTTTTACGGCCCCTGGGATGATCTTGATTTATTATTAGAACCGGCCCGCAGCAAGCCGGCAGCCCGCAGATCTTTTACACGCACCAATACTACATTTCCCACAATGCAAAGGTGACGCACCGAGCAGTAGGCTGCTTCATTTCAATATTTATTGGCACAGCAGTCGTCAGCATCACAGTAAAATTAACTTTCAGATACCCATCAAAAATGGCAAAACGGAAGGTGGATACTGAGAACCGGGGGTTTCAAACAAGGTGGGAGTCGGAGTATATGTTCACGAAGGTAGCTGGAAAACCTGTGTGTCTTCTGTGTGGAGAAAGTGTGGCGGTACTGAAAGAGTATAATCTGAGACGACATTATGAAACGAAACACGCGGACAAAAACAAGAATATGGACATGGAACAAAGGCTACAAAAGGCAGAGGAATTAAAACGAGGCCTCAAATCTCGACAGGCTCTGTTCAAAAAAGCCAAATCACAAGGCCAGGCTGCTGTCAAGGCCAGTTTTATTTTGGCAGAAGAGATCGCTAAATCAGCCCGGCCATTTACGGAGGGGGATTTCATCAAAAACTGCATGATTAAAGTTTGTGACGAAGTTTGCCCAGAAAAAAGGCAACTCTTTTTAAATGTGAGTCTGAGCAGAAACACCATTGCCGAGAGAGTAGACCAGTTGTCCATCAATCTAAAAGAGCAGCTTGTGAAAAAGGGAAAAGATTTTATTGCATATTCCTTGGCTGTGGATGAGAGCACCGACATTTCTGACATTGCCCAGTTGTCAATTTTCATCCGCGGAGTGGACTCCAACCTAAGCGTGACAGAGGAGTTTTTGGCTTTACGTCCTATGCATGGCACAACTACGGGGCATGATTTGTATGAAGAGGTGTCAAGATGTGTAAATGAGATGGAGCTGCCTTGGGAAAAACTCGTGGGTTTGACAACCGACGGAGCACCTGCGATGTGTGGACACAGGAGCGGACTGGTGGCGAAGATACGGGAAAAGATGCAAGAGGAAAACGCGACAGGTGAGCTGACAGCTTATCATTGTATCATACACCAGGAAGCGTTGTGCGGTAAAGCCTTGAAAATGGAGCATGTAATGAGCATCATCACGCGCACAGTTAACTTTATCAGAGCCAAAGGTTTGAATCACCGCCAGTTCAAGGCATTTCTGACGGAGTTAGAAACGGAGCATGGTGATTTGCCTTATCACACAGAGGTGCGATGGCTAAGCCAGGGAAAGGTGCTTCAAAGATGTTTCGAGCTTCGTGAGGAGATTTGTCTGTTCTTGGACAGCAAAGGGAAAGACACAACACAACTCCGAGACGAAATGTTTCTGTGTGAAATGGCTTTTCTGTGTGACATTACGAGTCATCTGAATGCAATAAACTTGCAGCTGCAGGGTCGGGATCGTGTCATCTCTGATATGTACAGTACAGTGAAGGCATTTAAAACCAAACTGACTCTGTGGGAGACGCAGATGCGGAAAGAAAATTTGAGCCACTTTCCCAGCTGCCAGACCATGAAAGAGAAGCTCTCTACCAGTGCGTTCCCGAGCACACAGTTGGCTGATAAAATAGGTATGCTTGCCGCTGACTTTCGACGCCGATTTGCTGACTTTGAAGCACAAAAAAGCAGGTTGGAACTGCTCGGTAACCCATTTGCTGTTGACGTGGAAAGCTCACCACCAAACCTCCAAATGGAGTTGATTGACCTCCAATGCAATGATGCACTGAGGGCAAAATATGCGGCAGTGGGTGCTGCGGAGTTCGCCCGTTTCCTCCCCGGCACAATGCCCCAGCTGCGCATCCAGGCTGCTCAAACGTTGTCTATGTTTGGCAGCACATACCTGTGTGAACAACTGTTTTCTTTGATGAACCTGAACAAAACATCACACAGAAGTCGACTTACTGCTGAACACCTCCACTCAATTCTGAGGATTTCTTCAGCTCAGAGCCTTACCCCGAACATTGATGAACTTGTGGAAAAGATGGGACACCACCAAGTATCACCCTCAACCTCAAACAAGTGAACATTACTGTGCAATCACATATTTAGAGTTTTTACTCAGTTCAAGTTTAAAAGTTAAAATTTAATATTTGTTTTCACTGCATGTTACTTCTCCTTAAACAAAGTGTTGTTTTTGATTAATAGATTTTTGCACTTTATTTTTTTGTATTTCAATCCAATTATATTTTAAAAATATTTCAGTTGAGTGGATGATAGAAAATTGCTATTATTGTTTTTTCTTTGAAGTAAATTTAGCCCACTTTTGCTAAAATAGAAAATATAGTCTACTGATGGTGCCTTGAATACCGGTTTCTTTCATTTAATGTTCATGTTATGGGGATATTTATATAAAGGAAATTTGTCTTTTGTGTCTGTTGAAAATTAAAGATTACTGACAGAGCCATAAGAAAATATTGCTTTATTTATCTGATCATATTGTAATATATTTGTTAGGTTTTCAGTAGGTTCAATTAGGTTCACTAGACTATATGCGTCATTTAAAAATTTTTCAATGAACATTCGAACAGTCCGGCCCTCGTCTTGTAGCTGATTTTTTTATTTGGCCCTCCGTCCATTTGACTTTGACACCCCTGATGTAGACTGAACGCAAGTGACTCGTAGTTGAGGAACATCAAATGCGCTCCTTGAGTGAAAGGGGACGTGGCTAGGTCTGTGTGGAAAGTGGCACAGAGAGAAAGAGCGGAGAGAGATGACTCGAGTATGGAAGTAACCTATAAAAATTGACATTACACATGGTGTATCACATTTAACAAACCAAACATTCAAATACTGGTATAGAAGGTAAAGTAAAAACCCAAACCGGTCCCCTGCACCAATACCGGTATATAATAAAATACGGTATACCGCTCAGCCCTACATGAGAGCATCAGCTGTTCCGGATGACTCTCCACAGTCGATGTGAGTAAGACCTTTAAACAGGTCAACATTCACAAGGCCTCAAGGCCAGACGGATTACCAGGACATGTACTCAGAGAAAGCGCTGACCAACTGGCAAGTGTCTTCACTGACATTTTCAACCTCTTCCTGTCCGAGTCTGTAATACCAACATGTTTCAAGCAGACCACCATAGTCCCTGTGCCCGAGAACACTAAGGTAACCTGCCTAAATGACTACCGGTCCGTAGCACTCACGTCTGTAGCCACGAAGTGCTTTGAAAGGCTGGTCATAGCTCACATCAACACCATTATCCCAGAAACCCTAGACCCACTCCAATTTGCATACTGCCCCAACAAATCCACAGATGATGCAATCTCTATTGCACTCCACTCTGCCCTTTCACACCTGGACAAAAGGAACACCTATGTGAGAATGCTATTCATTGACTACAGCTCAGCGTTCAACACCATAGTGCCTTCAAAACTCATCACTAAGCTAAGGACCCTGGGACTTAACACCTCCCTCTGCAACTGGATCCTGGACATCCTGACAGGCTGCCCCCAGGTGGTAAGGGTAGGTAACAACACATCCGCCACGCTGATCCTCAACACGGGGGCCCCTCAGGGGTGCGTTCTCAGTCCCCTACTGTATTCCCTGTTTACTCATGACTGCACGGCCAGGCACGACTCCAATACCATCATTAAGTTTGGCGATGACAACAGTGGTAGGCCTGATCACGACAATGACGATACAGCCTATAGGGAGGAGACCTGACCATGTGGTGCAAGGACAAAAACCTCTCCCTCAACATGATCAAGACAAAGGAGATGATTGTGGACTACAGGAAACGGGGGTGTGCTCGGTCCTCCATTCTCATCAACGGAGCTGTAGTGGAGCAGGTTGAGAGCTTCAAGTTCCTTGGCATTCACATCACCAAACTAACATGGCCCAAGCATACCAAGACCGTCGTGATGAGGGCACGACAAAACCTATTCCCCCTCAGGAGACCTGAAAAGATTTGGCATGGGTCCTCATATCCTCAAAAGGTTCTACAGCCGCACCATCGAGAGCATCTTGATGGGTTGCATCCCTCCCTGGTATGGCAACTGCTCGGCCTGCGACCACAAGACACTACAGAGGGTAGTGCGTCACTGGGGCCAAGCTTCCTGCCATCCAGGAGCTCTAGACCAGGTGGTGTCAGAGGAAGGCCCTAACAATTGTCAATGACTCCAGACACCCTAGTCATGGACTGTTCTCTCTGCTACCTACATTGCAATGTAACAGTAAAGCTTCCGTCCCTTTCCTCGCTCCTACCTGGGCTCGAACCAGGGACTCTCTGCACACATAGACAACAGCCACCCTCGAAGCATTGTTACACATCTCTCCACAAAAGCCGCGGCCCTTGCAGAGCAAGGGAAACAACTACTTCAAGGTCTCAGAGCGAGTGACGTCACCGATTGAAACACTATTAGCGTGCACCCCGCTAACTAGCTAGCCATTTCACATTGGTTACACTTGCTCTATTTCCTCAACGCCACAGCTAGGAGAGCAAAAAATAAAATATAATCACCTTATAGTTGAAGACTCTTCTTTGAGTCATAAAAGTGCATTGAAATGACTGAGGAACGAACTATGCACACTTTGCAGAGGTTAGAAGAAAAAAAAACGTATTTTCAAGTTCGCATACATTTTCCAGGAATATTATTTTGGTGTTACCAAATGTATCCAGAGTATTTTCAGATTTCGTTATCATCAAAAGTAAATTGTGTAATATTTGGATTCAGTCGTGTCAGGTGAACTGTTGTGTCCTCACCTTTGGTCTAATAATTGCTACCCTGGTTATGCATATGCATTTCATATTTCTACTGTAAGAAACATTTAACCCTATCCATAGAGGCAAATTCCCACAAGTGTAAAGGGTTAATATATATCATACATCATTCTGTGACAGGTTACAAATGCAGCTAAATAAATATCTGCCGTAACTGCCAGGAGAAAAGAATGCAGCTTAGGAAGGTGGCAAATTAATTGAAGGCTTGAAAAAGTGGTATTTGTCACAAGAGGGAAATATCTGGAAGCATGCCATCGTCAAGTACAAGAAGATCCGGGCGTGTTGATAGCCTCTCTCAAGATATTTTCTCTTTGAAACTAGCAGCTGCATCCATCCACTCAAACACAATATACACTGTAAGCTCGCTTGATACTTGTGTGTCTTCATTCTTGGAATTGACGTTTCTGTAGAAACACAGCAGACCAACCAACCGTATGTCGATACATTCATTTTCACGTTCTTCTCCACAATGAAGTGCTAATCAATTTCCCCCATACCTGCTCTCTCTCAGACCCTCTATCAGACACCAGCTCTGAGACAACAGTTTCTAGGAAAATCCATTGTTTGAAATCTGGAAGCCAGACAGACACTATTAGTGTTTCAATCACTTGAAGGAAAAAATCTCTTCTTACTGTCACTGACTTATATAGCTATACTTAAATACACTATTCATCTTATAGGTTACATTTTAGATAAGTGGAGATACCTGCTTGTTGCCATGAGTATTTCAATCCATTCCTCTCAACAGGAGGTTGAGATCCATCTTTTATAAGCTTTCCGTAAATGTAAATAGCCATTAAAACCTCTTAAGGATCGGACCCTTTATCAATTTTCACCTATAATGACATACCCAAATCTAACTGCCTGTAGCTCAGGACCTGAATTAAGGATATGCATATGCTTGAAAGGAAACCATTTGAAAGGAAACAATTTGAAGTGTGTGTAAATGTGAAATTAATGTAGGAGAATATAACACATTAGATCTGGTAAAAGATAATACAAATCAAAAAACATGCGTTTTCTTTTTTTATCGTCTTTGAAAGCCAGAAGAAGCAAGGGTTAAAACTGTAGAACCCAGTTCCTCCTACATTAGAATATAAAATACAATTTTATCAAACAAAAAACTATGCTACATTTTATCTCTGGGACTCTCTTAGAGCAGTAAATTAGAGCTGTAAATTGAACAGTGCAGTTGGATTAACAATAATTTAAGCTTTCTGCCCATATAAAGACATGTCTATGTCCTGGAAAGTTAGCCGTTACTTACAACGTTATGCTAATCAGATTAGCGCACATTAGCTCAACCATCCCGGTATAGGGACACCGATCCCGTAGCAGTTAATAATATGTTAATCATAATATCGTATTTTCCATTTGAGACTTTCACAGTTTGTTGTTGACATTAAAACAGTTCTGTAAAATTGAATAACAAGTTGTATACAAGTACTGTATACAACATGTCAATAAACTATGCCCTTCACAACACACGCCAATCTGATGAAGAGAGCTCACTCACCAGTAGTGACAATAGTATCACAGCCTACTGACTTGAGTCCACTGCATGAACATGAGCATCCTGATCCCCACATTTACCACCTGTAAATGCTCAAGCAGTACCAAGTTACTGGAGTTATTCTGACCCTCAAGTCTTTCAGAAGAAATGTTTGGCAATTTGTGTGTGTAAAAAAAACAAAAGAGTTATAAAGTAGGAATCAGCTCACAGGGACTTGGCAGTATTTGTTGCAACAGCAGAGTGAGTGATGGCTTTGAAGATAATTGAACGTGTAAAGCCCCAACGGGAAAGCGATAGGTCTCTTGCTAAACTAAATGCTGATTCCATTGACATTGTTTTCTACTCAATCAAGCAAGATGTATAAAATAAATCCCATGCTAGACCTATAGACCACATGTTCTGATTTCAATGACAAATAACTGAAAAAGAGCATGAGCATATACACTGACCAAAAATATACACACAACATGTATAAAGTGTTGGTCCCATGTTTCATGAGCTGAAATAAAAGATCCTAGAAATTGTTAATATACACAAAAAGCTTATTTCGCTCAAATTGTGTACACAAATGTGTTTATATCCCTGTCAGTTCTCCTTTGCCAAGATAATCCATCCACCTGACAGGTGTGGCATATCAAGAAGCTGATTAAACAGCATGCTCATTACGTAGGTGCACCTTGTGCTGGGAACAATAAAAGGCCACTGTAAAATGTGCAATTTTGTCACACAACACAATGCCACAGATGTCTCAAGTTGAGGGAGCGTGCAATTGGCATGCTGACAGCAGGAATGTCCACCAAAGCTGTTGCCATATCATGTATTGTTAATTTCTCTAAGCCTTCTCCAATGTTGTTTTAGAGAATTTGGCAGTACGTCCAACTGGCCCTCACAACCGCAGATCACGTGTATGGCGTCGTGTGGGTGAGCGGTTTACTGATGTCAACGTTGTGAACAGAGTGCCCCATTGTGGCAGTGGGGTTATGGTATGGGCAAACATAAGCTATGGACAACAAACTAACACAATTTTAAATCGATGGCAATTTGAATTTACAGAGATACCGTGACGAAATTCTGAGGCCCATTGTCATGCCATTCATCCGCCACCATCACCTCATATTTCAGCATGATAATGCACAACCCCATGTCACAATAACTGGAAGGTGAAAATGTCTCAGTTCCTAGTGGCCTGCACACTCACCAGGCATGTCATCCATTAAGCATGTTTGAGATGCTGACATACACTACAATCCAGAGCATGTTCCAGTTCCCGCCAATATCCAGCAACTCCGCAGAGCCACTGAAGAGGAGCAGGACAACATTCCACAGGTCACACTCAACAGCCTGATCAACTCTATGCCAAGGAGATGTGTCACGCTGCATGAGGCAAATGCTGGTCGCACCAGATACTGACTGGTTATATGATCCACGCCCCCTACCTTTTTTTTAAAGGTATCTGTGTCCAACAGATGCATATCTGTATTCCCAGTCATGTGAAATCCATAGATTAGGGCCAAATTTATTTATTTCAATTGACTGATTTCCTTACATGAACTGTAACTCAGTAAAATAGTTGAAATTGTTGCTTATAAATTGTTGATTATCCAGCATTGGGATGTTGTTTATATTTTTTGTTCAGTATATATTATCCTTCAATTATTCAGTACTATAGGTTACACTGATTGCTTTTTACCCCTTACAATAATACTCTGTGCTAAATGGGAAAACTCAAATGAGGTGCTGGAGAAGGACATTAGCCCAAAGTCTTCATTGAGAGAAAGGGCTGTGAATTTCACCTCGCAATCGATTTCCTTTGATTGTACAGGGCCTATTGGTCTTGACCAAATGAAGCTTAGCGTGTGTGTTCGGATGAAAAGCCTACAACACAATGAACAAGTAATTTGGTTTTACAGTGTCAGTTGGCGGTGCAGTCATTGAGTAATATTGAATCGGGTGGGGAAAGAAGAGAAGGGAACGATTACACTGCAGTTTAGTGCAGTGGGATCAGGGTTTGAGAGATAGAGCTTAATCATTTTGTAATTTCTCAGAGTGTTCGTTGTTATACACAACTGCTAGCTCAAGCCTCCTCCCTTTTCCTCTATCAATAGGCACTAGGCAGCAGGCTTTATAGAACGCCTTACGCCTGCCTCAGATAGTTCACTTGTAAAGGACAGCTGCTGCAGCTGTATGTGCAGGTGGAACATCTTGATTTCAATGGTCTGGTTCAATGAATGAGAACAGAACACCTTTCTGAATGCATTTGAAACTAGAGAGCTGCCTTTGCATATTGATGCTGTGCAATTCCCTCTCAAATTGAAACCAAAAGGGGTTTGGCGTGGGGACAAAAACATTACTCTGTAGGGAATGTAGGCTATGAACTGTGGGGATACATAGTGACTGAGTGGTATTGAGAAGTAACTTCTCCAGTAAAGTATTAAGGTAGAATACAATCAGTAATGTCTCTCTTGTGTAGACAAATTATTTACCCTGCACTTATAAAAAGCCCACTGGAGAAAGAGTGCAACGCTATCGGGTCGTTCCATTGGATTTCAATCACTTTTTGACCGCACCCCTTTTGATTTGAACATAAAACACCATACATATTTGCCCATGGTAGAAGTGGAAAGAAGTGGAGGGAGCTCAACCAACGTGAGTCGAGGTGCACCCGAAAAATGTAATCATTGAAAAAGGAAAAGATTCGGATGAAGCCCCATCGAAAGCTGAAACTTTAATCTTTTAACCATGCTTCAATAAAACAATGCATTTTTAATGGTGAGGGAGCGTTGCGCCTTTTCCCATGGTAGAAGTGGTCAGAAAGTGGCTTTTTAGACCAAAATGCCAAAACATTCAGGAGATAGAGGTGCTCAAAGTTGACACATTTTGCATACCTCACCCTACCATGAGACATCCATGTCTTCATCATTGGAAAGATTAACGGTTGAGTTTGATATAATTTAAAAGCTTTCACAAAGGGTTGTCAGACTAAATGTTTTGTTTTTTTGCCTTTAACGTTAATAATCTTAAAACATGTAAACTCCCCCAAAAACATTTTTGCATATTAGACCCTAATTTACATAATTTGAGGTGTTTATGTTGTGCCACCATCAGTTGAGACACAGCATACTCTTGAATACAGGGTGGGTGTCATTTCAATCAGATAATTTACCTATCCCTTCAAACCACCACAATTTAGCTGGAACACCATTGAAATTTAGTTGAACTTTTTACTACAGAATACTACCACAAAAATGGCCGCCGGTACACACACCGTCGAACTACATATGGGAATGTGTATTCTATTATCTATATATCTCAATTACTTCAATAGGTTTCCTATGAAAGATTGACAGCATAATTTAAAACAATAGACATACCCATTCAAGTCAACATTCTCTGATATGTGGACTTCCATCCATCTTTGTGGTACCATTTGAAAGTTGATATTTCAATTTTATTTCCATTTTTGTACATTTATCAGCCATAACATGACACACACCCTGTATTTAAGAGTATGCAGTGTCTCAACCGATGGCGGGCACAACACTAACCCCTCAGATGATGTGAAATAGGCTCTAAGCTACAACACACACTACCGTTCAAAAGTTTGGGGTCACTTAGAAATGTCCTTGTTTTTGAAAGAAACACACATTTTTTGTCCATTAAAATAACATCAAATTGATCAGAAATACAGTGTAGACATTGTTAATGTTGTAAATGACTACTGTAGCTGGAAATGGCTGATTGTTTTATGGAATATCTAAATAGGCCCATTATCAGCAACCAGCCCTCCTGTTTTCCAATGGCACGTTGTGTTAGCTAATCAAAGTTTACCATTTTAAAAGGGTAATTGATAATTAGAAAACCCTTTTGCAAGCATGTTAGCACAGCTGAAAACTGTTGTCCTGATTAAAGAAGCAATAAAACTGTCCTTCTTTAGACTAGTTGAGTATCTGGAGCGTCTGCATTTGTGGGTTCGATTACAGGCTCAAAATGGACAGAAACCAAGAGCTTTCTTCTGAAACTTGTCAGTCTATTCTTGTTCTAAGAAATGAAGGCTATTCCATGCGAGAAATTGCCAAGAAACAGAAGATCTCATACAACGCTGTGTACTACTCCCTTCACAGGACAGCGCAAACTGTCTCTAACCAGACTAGAAAGAGGAGTGGGAGGCCCCGGTGCACAACTGAGCAAGAGGACAAGTATATTAGTGTGTCTAGTTTGAGAAACAGACACCTCACAAGTCCTCAACTGGCAGCTTCATTAAATAGTACCCACAAAACATCAGTCTCAACGTCAACAGTGAAGAGGCGACTCCGGGATGCTGGCCTTCTAGGCAGATTTGCAAAGACAAAGCCATATCTCAGACTGGCCAATAAAAATAAAAGATTAAGATGGGTAAAAGAACACAGACACTGGACAGAGGAACTCTGCCTAGAAGCCCAGCATTCCAGAGTTGCCTCTTCACAAGTACATTTTAAATGTGGCAAAAGAAAAACTCACGTTTAGGTCCACATACATTTAGGCTATCAATTTCGATTCAGTCAAAATACATTTCCTGTCAAAATGCAATAATTCAGGTCTTGCCTTTGGGGACACGCATGAGCATAGAAAGATATCCAAAATAATGGAAGAAGAGGTGCTTAGCAAATATAATGCACATAATGAACACGGTATACAGTATGTTCCCCAGTGCAATTATTCCTGCACCACAAACGTTTCAACTTCAGAATTCATCACGTGTATGAGACGCTGGGATCATAGGTCTATCAAAACAAAAACACGTTTTCTGATGGGCGAATAATTGTTGCAGGTCATCTTCTCCGCTCAGAGGCAACATTCTATTGTCTACTGAAAGTAAGAACTGCATATCATATTTAAGTCTTCTCCTGAAATGTAAATGGCACAACAAATAAGCAAATAAATGTATTTTTTTGTTGTTGTAAGGGTTTCAGAAAAGGGTCCTGTATTTATTGACCGACTTAAGGAAAATCATTTAACAGTTAGAGTACAGAGAAACAACTACAGGTGACACAGACTTACACTGAACAAAAATATAAAACGCAAGTTTCCAAGATTTTTTTTTTATTTTACCTTTATTTAACCAGGCAAGTCAGTTAAGAACAAATTCTTATTTTCAATGACGGCCTAGGAACAGTGGGTTAACTGCCTGTTCAGGGGCAGAACGACAGATTTGTACCTTGCCAGCTCGGGGGTTTGAACTTGCAACCTTCCGGTTACTAGTCCAACGCTCTAACCACTAGGCTACCCTGCCGTGCATTTTACTGAGTTACAGTTCATATAAGGAAATCAGTCAATTTAAATGAATTCATTAGGCCCTAATCTATGGATTTCACATGACTGGGAATACAGATATGCATCTATTGGTCACAAATACCTTTAAAAATGTAGGGGCATGGATCAGAAAACCAGTCAGTATCTGGTGTGACCACCATTTGTCTCATGCAGCGCAACATCTCTTCCGCAGAAAGTTGATCAGACTGATTGTGGCCTGTGGAATGTTGTCCCACTCTTCAATGGCTGTGTAAAGTTGCTGGATATTGGCGGGAACTGGAACACACTGTCGTACACATCAATCCAGAGCACCCCAAACATGCTCAATGGGTGATGTCTGGTGAGTATGCAGGCCATGGAAGAACAGGGACATTTTCAGCTTCCAGGAATTGTGTACAGATCCTTGCAAAATGGCGCCTGCATTATCATGCTAAAACGTGAGGTGATGGTGGCGGATGAATGGCACAACAATGGGCTTCAGGATCTTATCACGGTTTCTCCGTGCATTCAAATTGCCATCGATAAAATGGAATTGTGTTCTTTATCAATAGCTTATGCCATGCCCATACCATAACCCCACCACCACGGGGCTCTGTTCACAACGTTGACATCAGCAAACCGCTCGCCCACAATGCCATCTGCCCAGTAAAGTTGAAACCGGGATTCATCTATGAAGAGCACACTTCTCCAGCATGCCAGTTGCATCGAAGGTAAGCATTTGCCCACTGAAGAAGTTGGTTACAACGCCAAACTGTTGTCAGGTCAAGACTCTGGTGAGGGTGACAAGCACGTAGATGAGCTTCCCGGAGACGGTTTCTGACAGATTGTGCAGAAATTCTTCAGTTGTGCAAACCCATAGTTTCATCAGCTCTCCAGGTGGTTGGTTCCAGACAATCCCGCAGGTGATGAAGCCGGATGTGGAGGTACTGGGCTGGCGTAGTTACACGTGGTCTGCGGTTGTTATTTTAAATGACATTGGAGGGGGATTATGGTAAAGAAATTAACATTCAAATTCTTTGGCAACAGCTCTGGTGGACATTCCTGCAGTAAGCATGCCAATTGCACGCTCCCTCATAACTTGAGATATCTGTGGCATTGTGTTGTGGGACATTTTAGAGTGGCCTTTTATTATCCCCAGCACAAGATGCAACTGTGTAATGATCATGCCATTTAATCAGCTTCTTGATATTCCACACCTGTCAGAAGGATTGATTCTCTTGGCAAAGGAGACATTCTCACTAACTGGGATGTAAACAAATTTGTGCATACAATTTGAGAGAAATAAACTTTTTGCACGTATTTCTGGGATTTTTTATTTAAGCTCATGGGACCAACATACATGTTGCATTTATACTTTCGTTCAGTATAGCTTTAGATTCAGCTGCCGGTCTTAGTGAGTTTGAGGTCATGGAGGATAGCCTCACCAATGAGGACAAAAGGAAGCAATTGGTATGCACATTGTCTTCATGTTTGTTGCGGGAATGAGATGAAAGACTCACAACTTTTGAAAAAGAGAAAGATAAAAAATAGACTGGCTCTTTACACAGTATTTTTTAAAGAATGCCAAGCTGTCCTCAATTGGGGGAACCTCTGTCCGGGACAACGTCTTTAGGATTTTGGAGATCGGTCATTTAGAGAGGGGTTAAACATTTTCTAGTGTCTAATTTTTATATCCTCTTTCTTAAAATTTTGCAGATTAATGACCAATTAATTATTTTCCTACTTTAATATGAAGGGACGGAGGAGCAAACATGCCTTTGCTATCCCTCGTGTGGTGTGTGCTCCATTGTAATTGGATAGTAAGTGAGCAGCAGACATTTGACATACACAATGAGAATTTTCTTGTAGATTCTGACTGTTAAGGATATTTTACTGTGCGTTACTGTTCCGTTTTGTCCTGCATGCCCACAATATTCCAATCGTAAATGTATTTTATTATATTTTTGTGCTTACAGTAAGTGTCATGAAAAGCCACAAAACTCAGGAGGTTGATGTGTTCGGGCCTTGAGGAAAGTCCTCAAATATGCCCCTGACAGCCGTGGTGGAGGACGACGCAAAGTATGTATATGAGCAAGTTGCTCTTATTTCAAGACATCTCTAGAACTGCCACAAAACTCTTCAACTAGTACCATGGAAATACTTTTAGCCAGCTTAGCCCACAAAATGTATTTCAGGAATTTCCTCATTTTCTAGTTTTTATTTCAATCTCAAATTGATAAAATCGTATGCGCTGATTCTCTTCACTGCAGATCTGACCCATCACAGAACTCTTCAAGATGGCCCTTCTGGAGGATGATGCTGACAGTTCTACACAGATGCGGAGAAAGTGTGAGGCAGAACTGAGAAGGTGTAAAGGAGAGGTGTCAGTTGTCAGCATACTACCCTGTGGCGCTTAAGGACACAAGAAAATGGTATCCTCTCCGACGATTCACAAAGTCTGTGAAAATACCTTCCTTCAGTCGCTTTGTCTTATCTCTGTTCTTTTCTAATCACTCTTCAAATGGTCTGATAGCTCATGCTTTGGTCTATCAAAATGTATACGTCAAATGTTGTTAATATTGAGACAAATAATTTTAAAAAGTAGAGATTGTCCCGCTTTTCCAAGAATACTCTGTGTCCTAGTCTTTCTATGCATGTAATGTCTGTTTTGTGAATTATGAAACAAATGTATGAGGATGTGCAAAAAATTGTTATGTAGATTTGTTTTGCAATTGCTTGATCTATTTTAAAAGGTAAGAAATAATATGTTGCAGATTAACTGAATTTGGTGACTATGGAAACAGAAACAATGTTTTCAATATCCAACTTCATCCTCTGCAATACTTTATACAGTACACTCTTAGAAAAAAAGGTGCTATAACCTAAAAGGGTTATTCGGCTGTCTCCATAGGAGAACCCTGTTTGGTTTGAGGTAGAACCCTTTTGGGTTTTATGTAGGACCCTTTCCACAGGGTTCTACATGGAAACCAAAATGGTTCTACGTGGAACCAAAACGGCTTTTCCTTGGAACCAAAAATTGTTATTCTATGGAGACAGCCGAAGAAACCTTTTGGAACCCTTTTTTCTAAAAGTGCAAGTAATAGGCTGTAGTCAGGTGGTCAATAACAGGTTATGATGAGGTCTTAACTATGACTAGTAGGCTACATAATGTAGCACATAATATAGTGGTCAGAATTATGACCAGCAGGTCAGATAGAGGTCACAATTATTATGGTGGTCAGAAAAAGACGGCATATTCTGGTCAGTAAAATAAGTCAAATAAAAAAGTTATTTTCCAACCAGAATAAGACGTCATAAAAATACATCATACTGACATACATACTGTCTTTTAAACCCGGTTTTGCCCACTTGGTTCTTACAGCCTACTTCGTACAAGTATCTAACCTGTTAGGAAAGCTAATGTTATTGTAATGTATGTATAGGTTTTGATTTACATGACAAAGCACAAAGATTGTGTTGGAAACACATACTGCAGAGGAGTAGTAGGAAAGGAATCCATGAATTAAGGCTCACAAGTCACAACACAAGTATAGGCCTACAGTAATGATATAATGTAATATATATTTGGTGACATACAGTTGAAGTCGGAAGTTTACATACACCTTAGCCAAATACATTTAAACTCAGTTTCACAATTCCTGACATTTAATCATAGTAAAAATGCCCTGTCTTAGGTCAGTTAGGATCACTACTTTATTTTAAGAATGTGAAATGTCAGAATAATAGTAGAGACAATGATTTGTCAGCTTATATTTCTTTCATCACATTCCCAGTGGGTCAGAAGTTTACATTCACTCAATTAGTATTTGGTAGCTTTGCCTTTAAATTGTTTAACTTGGGTCAAACATTTCTGGTAGTCTTCCACAAGCTTCCCACAATAAGTTGGGTGAATTTTGGCCCATTCCTCCTGACAGAGCTGGTGTAACTGAGTCAGCATTGTAGGTCTCGTTGCCCGCACACGCTTTTTCAGTTCTGCCCACAAATTTTCTATAGGATTGAGGTCAGGGCTTTGTGATGGTCATTCCAATACCTTGACTTGTTGTCCTTAAGCCATTTTGCCACAACTTTGGAAGTATGCTTGGGGTCATTGTCAATTTGGAAAACCCATTTGCATCCAAGCTTTAACTTCCTGACTGATGTCTTGAGATGTTGCTTCAATATATATCAAGTTGGGATGGTGTTCTACGGCTTGCATGCCTCCCCCTTTTCCTCCAAACATAACGATGGTCATTATGGCCAAACAGTTCAATTTTTGTTTCATCAGACCAGAGGACATTTCTTCTAAAAGTATGATCTTTGTCCATTTGTGAAGTTGCAAACCGTAGTCTGGCTTTTTTATGGCAGTTTTGGAGCAGTGGCTTCTTCCTTGCTGAGCGGCCTTTCTGGTTATGTCGATATAGGACTTGTTTTACTGTGGATATAGATTATTTGGTACCTGTTTCCTCATGCATCTTCACAAGGTCCTTTGCTGTTGTTCTGGGATTGATTTGCACTTTTCGCACCAAAGAACGTTCACCTCTAGGAGACAGAATGCGTCTCCTTCCTGAGCGGTATGACAGCTGCGTGGTCCCGTGGTGTTTATACTTGCGTACTATTGTTTGTACAGATGAACGTGGTACCTTCAGGACATTTCTTCCAAGGATGAACCAGACTTGTGGAGGTCTACAATTTTTGGGGGGAGGTCTTGGCTGATTTATTTTGATTTTCCCATGAAAAGAAGCACTGAGTTTGAAGGTAGGCTTTGAAACACATCCACAGGTACACCTCCAATTGACTCAAATTATTTTCCAAGCTGTTTAAAGGCACAGTCAACTTAGTGTATGTAAACTTCTGATCAACTGGAATTGTGATACAGTGAATTATAAGTGAAATATCTGTCTGTAAACAATTGTTGGAAAAATTACTTGTGTCATACACCAAGTAAATGTCCTAACCGACTTGCTAAAACTATAGTTTGTTAACAAGAAATTTGTGGAATGATTGAAAAATGAGTTTTAATGACTCCAACCTAAGTTTATGTAAACTTCTGACTTCAACTGTAGTTAACATTGTAATAAGATGGCGGTGAAGAGGATTGCTAAAGTTTGACACGCCCCTGACCAATTGAGCTATTTTGTTATTTTTTTTGCGTTGTTTGTAACTTATTATTTTACTTATTTTGTACATAATGTTGTTGTTACCGTCTCTTATGAACGAATATAACTTCTGGGCATCAGAACAGTGATTACTCACCACGAACTGGAAAAAACTTTTTCCTTTTGCAAGTCCGACGAGAAAGACATACTGCTCTCCCGGGAACAGGCCCAAATCCCCATCATTTGCGCGAAGAAAAGACGGAGGAAAAGAGGAAGCAGATCGGGCTGCCAACTAAGAATCCGTGGAAGAGCGAGTAAACTCCCACTGCCTTCCGTTCTTCTTGCTAACATGCAATAATTGGATGACCTACGATTACCCTACCAACGGGACATTAAGAACTGTAATATCTTATGTTTCACCGAGTCATGGCTGAACAAGGACACAGAAAATATAGAGCTGGCAGGATTTTCCATGCACCGGCAGAACAGAGATGCTACGTCTGGTAAGACGAGGGGTGGGGGTGTGTGTCTTTTTGTCAGTAACAGCTGGTGCGCGATGTCTAATATTAAAGAAGTCTCGAGGTATTGCTTGAATTAGGTAAGTACCTTATGATAAGCTGTAGACCACACTAGCTACCAAGAGAGTTGTCATCTATATTATTCGTAGCCGCCTATTTACCACCACAGACCGATGCTGGCACTAACACCACACTCAACACTCTATAAGGCCATAAGCAAACAAGAAAATGCTCATCCAGAAGTGGCAATCCTAGTGGCCGGGGACTTTAATGTAGGCAAACTCAAATCTGTTTTACCAAATTTTTGCCAGCATGTCACATGTTCAACCAAAGAAAAAAAAAACTCTAGACCACTTTTACGTCACACACAAAGATTCATAGAAAGCTCTCCCCCGCCCTCAATTTGGAATATCTGACCATAATTCTATCCTCCTGATTCCTGCTTTCAAGCAAAACCTAAAGCAGGAGGTACCAGTGACTCGCTCAATACGGAAGGTCAGATGACGCAGATGCTACACTACAGGAATGTTTTGCTAGCACAGACTGGAATATGTTACGGGACTCATCCAATGGCATTAAGAAGTATACCACCTCAGTCATCGGCTTCATCAATAACTGCATCAACGACATCATCCCCAGTGACCATACGTACATATCCCATCCAGAAGCCATGGATTACAGGCAACAGCCGCATCGAGCTAAAGGCTAGAGCTGCCGCTTTCAAGGAGTGGGACACAAATCGTAAACGCTTATAATAAATCCCACAATGCGCCCAGACGAACTATCAAACAAGCAAAGCGTCAATACAGGATTAAGATTGAATCCTACTACACCGGCTCTGACACTTGTCGGATGTGACAGGCCTTGAAAACTATTACGGACTACAAAGGGAAACCCAGACGTGAGCTGCCCAGTGACACGAGCCTACCAGATGAGCTAAATGGCTTTTATGCTCGCTTCGAGGCAAGCAACACTGAAGCATGCACGAGAGCACCAGCTGTTCTGGATGACTGTGTGTTAATGCTCTTGGTAGCCAACGTAAGACCTTTAACCTTTTTGGGATAGGGGGCAGCATTTTCACTTTTGGATGAATAGTGAACTGCCTCCTACTCTGTCCCAGATGCTAATATAGATGATAATATATGCATCTAATATAGGTGAAAACCTGAGAAAAATCCAACCAGGAAGTGGGGCATCTGAGGTTTGCAGTTTTTCAAAGCTTGGCCTACCGAGTACACATTGAGATATGGATGAGGTTGCGCTTCCTAGGGCTTCCACTAGATGTCAAATGTCTTTTGAAACTTGAATGAGGATTCTACTATAAAGGAGGGGCTCATCAGACCTCTTTGAGTCAGTGGTCTGGCAGAGAGCCTTGGTCTCATGACGCACGCTCCCGACAGTGTTACCTCGCGTTCCAGTGCTTTTTCTGAAGACAAAGGAATTCTCCGGTTGGAACATTATTGATGTTTTATGTTAAAAACATCCTAAGGATTGATTCCATACATTGTTTGACATGTTTATAAAGGACTGTAACTTTTCGAGTTTTTGTCTGGATGAAATGCTCACGCCTCATGAAGATGGATTACTGGGCTGAACACGCTGACAACAAGTGGCTATTTGGACATACATGATGGAACTTTATGGAACAAATCAGTCATTTATTGTCGAACTGGGATTCCTGGGAGTGCCTTCTGATGAAGATCATCAAAGGTAAGTGAATATTTATGGTGTTGTTTCTAACTTTGTTGATTCCAAAATGGCGGATATTCCTCTGGGTGTTTTGGGTGCCGTTCTCAGATTATGCTTTTTCCGTAAAGTTGTTTTGAAATCTGACACAACGGTTGCATTAAGGATAAGTCGATCTTTAATTATGTGAATAACACTTGTATCTTTTATCAATGTTTATTATGAGTATTTCTGCAAAATCACCGAATGTTTTGGAATCAAAACATTACTGCACGTAAGGAGCCAATGTAAACTGAGATTTTTGGATATAAATATGCACATTATCGAACAAAACATACATGTATTGTGTAACATGATGTCCTATGAGTGTCATCTAATGAAGATCATCAAAGGTTAGTGATTAATTTGATCTATATTTCTGCTTTTGTGACACCTATCTTTGGCAGGGAAAATGGCTGTGTGTTTTTTCGACTTGGCGGTGATCTAACATAATCATATGTTGTGCTTTAGCTGTAAAGCATTTTTGAAATCGGACACGATGGGTAGATTAACAAGATGTTTATCTTTCATTTGCTGTATTGGACTTGTTAATGTGTGAAAGTCACATATTTCTAAGAAATATTTTTGAATTTCGCGCGCTGCCTTTTCAGCGGAATGTTGTCGAGGTTTTCCGCTAGCGGAACCCCTGCGCTAGAAAGGTTAAACAGGTCAACGTTCACAAAGCCATGGGGCCAGATGGATTACCAGGACGGTCTTCACTGACATTTTCAACCTCTCCCTAACTGAGTCTGTAATACCTATATGTTTCAAGCAGACGACCCTAGTCCCTGTGCCCAAGGAAGCGAAGGTAACATGCCTAAATGAATACCGCCCGGTAGCCATGAAATGATTTGAAAGGCTGGTCATGGCTCACATAAACAGCATCCTCGCGGATACACTCTGATTTGCATACCGCCCCAACAGATCCACAGATGATGCAATCTCAATCGCACTCCACACTGCCCTTTCCCACCTGGACAAAAGGAACACCTATGTGAGAATGCTGTTCATTGACTACAGCTCAGCGTTCAATCCTATAGTGCCCACAGAGCTCATCACTAAGTTAAAAACCCTGGGACTAAATACCTCCCTCTGCAACTGGATCCTGGACTTTCTGACGAGCCACTCCCAGGTGGTAAAGGGTAGGCAACAACACGTCTGCCACGCTGATCCTCAACACTGGGGCCCCTCAGGGGTGTGTACTTAGTCCCCTCCTCCACACTGACTCCTCCTCAGACCTCTGCTGTACTCCCTGTTCACCAACGAATGCGTGGCTTTGCACGACTCCAACACCATTATTAAGTTTGCTGATGACACAACATTGGTAGGCCTGATCACCGACAACAATGAGACAGCCTTTTGAGTGGAAGTCAGGGAACTGGCAGTGTGGTGCCAGGACAACAACCTTTCACTCAATTTGAGCAAGACAAAGGAGCTGATCGTGGACTACAGGAAAAGGCGGGCTGAACAGGCTCCCATTAACATCAACAGGGCTGTAGTGGAGTGTCTCGAGATTTTCAAGTTCCTTGATGTCCACATCACCAACAAACTATCAAGGTCCAAACACACCAAGACAGTCGTGAAGAGGGCATGACAAAACCTTTTCCCCCTCAGAAGACTGAAAAGACTTGGCATCAGTCCCCATATCCTCAAAAGGTTATACAACTGCACCTTCGAGAGCATGGTTGGATCACCGCCTGGTATTGCAACTCTCTGCATCTGACCACAAGCCACTACAGAGGGTAGTGCGTGCGGCCCAGTACATCACTGAGGCCAAGCTTCCTGCAATCCAGGACCTATATAATAGGCGGTGTCGGAGGAAAGCCCATAAAATTGTCAGAGACTCCAGTCACCCAAGTCATAGACTGTTTTCTCTGCTACCGCACGGCAAGCGGTGCCGGAGCGCCAAGTCTCGGACCAAAAGGCTCCTTAACAGCTTATACCCCCAAGCCATAAGACTGTTGACAATTAATCAAATGGCCACCGGACTATTACATTGACCCCCCCCCCCCATTTGTTTTGTACACTGCTGCTACTCACTATTTATTGTATATGCAGTCACTTCACCCCTACCTACATGTACAAATGACAAAATAACATGTACCCCCGCACACTGACTCTGTACCGGTTCCCCATGTATATAGCCTCGTTATTGTTATGTTATTGTGCTACTTTTTATTATTTTTTACTTTAGTTCATTTGAACTGCACTGTTGGTTAAGGGCTTTTAAGTAAGCATTTCCCAGTAAGGTCTACACTTGTTGTATTCGGCGTATGTGACAAATAAAGTTTGACTTGGAATACGTGATGCAAGTTCAAACAAGTGGAATGAAATGAATGATTAATATATTCCTAATTAGGCTATACATACTGTTGTACATGTGAGGAGCTTATTCCACAGACAATAAGGCAAATAAATAATCATGAGATCCACTACTGGCCTGTTCTGGATTCTGAAAACTTCTAGAACCTTTGGAAGCCATTCCTCGTACTGTAAGCCTTTGTCTGGCACGTTCTTATAAAAACAAATCCACAATACTGCTCAACAACACAAGCTCTGTGACAGAGATATAGATCTTTGGCTGAATTGTCTCGTTTTGGCTGAATCGTCACATCTGTTGGAATCCAGCTCACAACAGAAATATGCAGGCTAGAGCTCAGCCAAGTGCAAGGCCAGTCCAGCAATACAGATAGAGCGATTGGGGCTGGAGACAATAACAACCCTCTCTTCACATAGTGTCAAGAGATTAAGGGTGATTTCACACTTGGTCCCTTTCAGCCAATTTTTGTGAACTCAGTGCAGTTCACTTAATTTGTTGTTGAGTGTGAACACTCCAAAGGAACTCAGACTCCTTAAAAGAGCCCCCTTAAGGGAACCGAACTGATCTGAGTTCGGTTCACTTGAATTCCGTGGTCTGGTTCCCTTTTTAAGGGCAATGTGAACACAAAGCTCTCCAGGTTCGCTTGTCATTATTCCCGCACCACACACTAGACTACTGCAACACCATTTCCCCTGCCATAACACCTTCACATTGCCAGTGGTGTAAAGTACTTAAGTAAAAATACTGTAAAGTACTGCTTAAGTCGTTTTTTGGGGTATTGGTACTTTATTTTACTATTTATATTTTTGACTACTTTTACTTCACTACATTCCTTAAGAAAATATTGTACTTTTCCTTGACACCCAAAAGTACTCGTTACATTTTGAATGCTTAGCAGGACAGAAAAATAGTCAAATTCACACACTTATGGCTTCCCGGGTGGCGCAGTGGTTAAGGGCGCTGTACTGCGGCGCCAGCTGTGCCACCGGAGACTCTGGGTTCGCGCCCAGGCTCTGTCGTAACCGGCCGCAACCGGGAGGTCCGTGGGGCGACACACAATTGGCATAGCGGCGTCGGGGTTAGGGAGGGTTTGGCGAGAATCACAATATAGGGTACAAATTCCATTCTAGATCGTAAAAGGGAATACCATTTTTTATGATAATCTGCATTTACTCTACTGGTATTTAATCTGTTACCAATTATATTTACATGTTAATATTATCTTATGAATACAATAATTATGTGTAATCTTTTAACTAAATGCAATCTATTAGCTTCCAAAACGTAAGTAGGTATATCTAGCTGTCCGATAACGTGTTCTGATGGAATGGCTTTGTCCTGCTTTACCCAGAGTGCATTGAGTGAATGTTGTAGAAATATCTTGGTTCTTTTCTAAACATAGTAATGTGAATGCAAAGAGAATTCAGACCTCAAAAAAGGTGAAGTGGCAACAGCGTGAATGCAAAGAGAACTTAGTTTTTTGCTTTTTTAAAGAGGACTGAGATCGGTTATTTTAAAGTGGACTGCGTGTTAAAACACCCTTACAGCCATATCTAGAGGAGATGGCAAAACACAGAGAGGAAAAGCTAAAATTCCCCCCCCTCTCCCCCCGCAGGTCAGAATAGAAGAAGTAGTAACATCAGCCTGGAGTTACTCACATCCAGCTCCTCCAGCGTCATGAAACCAGAGATAGAAAAGCCATCTATGATGTCCTCCTCAGCAGACGTAGACTCCTTTCTCTTTCTCCTGGGGGGCTTCGGACGGGAAGAAAAGGGGTTCCTTACTCTTTCCTCCCTCTCCGAATCTGAGGAGAAGCGGAGCCCCACACAGCCCCCCCTCACATGGTTATTGTTCCTTGTCCCATTTGATCTTCGTCCCCGATCCCTCTCGGACTTAGACTTCCTCTTTTTGCGGAGCCCACTGGACCGAGGGCCATCCATTTCCTCAGAGGAAAAGCCCACCTAGAGACTCCTCTAGCAGAGAAGATAATCAACCCTGTCAAGGGCACTCACTGACACAGTTGAACTCCCAGCAGAAAGAAATACCAACAGATATTTCCTAACAATATCCAACAAGTAGTACGTATAGTTACTCAGTGCATGAAATCCAATGACGAATAAGCGATCAGATAATATCCAAAGGGCATAGGCTGGAGTAGAAAATGCATTGAGTCATTGAAAGCCCAGCAGCAGGTTCCAAAGCAAAGATCCCAAACGGTCGTCCATGAAATCCACTAATAGACAAAGGGTAAAATTGTCGTTTAGACGTGGAAACCAGACTGTCAACTCAAAAAGAGAAAAAAAATAAGAAAACTCTTTAACTGGAAAAGAATGTCTGATCACTGGACATGTCTTGCCATGGCGAACCAATTGTAAAAAGCCACATCCTGATCCTCCTCAAGGAATCCTCCCTCTTCACATGCTGCAGTCAGCGAGCTCTCTCTCCTGAAAGTCAAAGAGATAGAGAGCATACATTTGCAACATGTTCAGTCAGCAGCAGTCCTTAATGTTGAATGCATTAAGTCAATGAGCCATCCTCTCAAGGTAGGGAGATTATAATACAGTACAGGGGGTTGTTAACAGTCTACATAATGCAACATAAATGAATGTTTCATTACGATATAGCTTCAGACTTCTCACTATACTGTCATTTTTTATTTTACAATGCATAATCATTAGGCTGAAATCATTATGTGGCTGAGATCATTATGCGTTTCAAAGTGCTCCTTCTCTAATACTGTCTCTATAGTTCTCCCCCGCGGTTTTACTCTATCCTGTACTTTTAATGAAATAAGCATTCTTACATGTATAAATGTAGGGGAATTTTCTCTATTTGGTTAAGCCTATTCCTATATATGTGGACCTTTTAAAAATAGGCCTGCTGTGGTTATCATCTCGGGTTCTGTTCACTGCATATAGAACACCAGCTTGCCTGATCATCACACGATTATGTCTCAATTTCTAAACTCACTGTGCTTTCACCAGAAATGAGACAATGTATATAAGCGTCATAGTCACCTGCCTTTTTTAACACTTCCAATCCCACCTATAATTTACACTCTCTCCATATAGGTGCATAAAACCCTGATTCAGTGTACATTTCTGTGAAAATACCTTTTCCATTAAGTATACCATGTATTTTTTTTCACCGTCGTGTGTATTCGTCATTATGCATATTTCAATCTATTTATTGAATGGCCTATCCATTATGCAATATTTCTACAAGGTAATTGATTCTTAGAATATACTAGTTTCGTCACAATTTTACATTCCAAATTAATTTCTTCCAAATAGATAACCTCATGTAAACCATATAAACACATTGGTCATAACATCCAACACTAGATATTGAATGATGTCTGTCCTTGGGGGTTTGAGATGAGGATTCTGCCAAACAATGCTCTCTCCTAGATCTAGTATGATGACAAAGACCTTAACTGACAATTGATCTTAAAGCACTTACATTTGGACCACCCTAAGTCAAAAGTTAATGTGTTCAGTCATAATAGGCTACTCTATGTGATTAACCTATTGACATTCTAGTCATGCTACATGCTATGCGTTTCAGACAGCATACAGATGACAACACATTCAACAGTGTGTCATCTCAATCATTCCTTAACACAAACATTCATTCTCAGTCTTCTAATCTGCTCTGTATGGCAAAGATACAGATAACATGTACTCTATGAATACTATCAACAATACCAAAACCCATTTAGATAATAAGTGTACATGACATCACCAAAACGGTAGTCTATCCATCATTGAATACACCAAACATCACAGGCATGCTCTAGTCTAGCCTCATCCAAGCCACTCCAAATTTCATCACCCCCCCCCCCCCCCCCCCCCCCCCCCCCAATGCTGCTGGATGAACCGTTCCTCAGACAGACAGTAGGAACACACCTTGCCTAGCTCCATCATAACCAGACACACCACAGTAATCATATGTCATAGACAACCACCATCTTCAACTTTGAATTATATAATTGTCCAAGGATTGCAATGGAAAGTAGCATGAGTAAAACCTGTAATATACCAATAGCCAGCTAGACTGCAAGTGGCATCAGCACATTACAATGGCTCGCAAATGTGGCTTATTTGGACCGATGGTGCGTAATAAGGGCGCATCTAAACCATCAAAAATCACAGCCTTGTTTTTCCCTTGTTTTAGCCCTAGAAGCTAAATTCAGCCTTTCTTATAACGGTCCTAAGCCATTTCCCAGTCCCTATCCCTTTAACCTGATGCCCCGTGCCAACACTCCCCTAATGACATGCAAACAACATAGCTCTAGTAAATCGTTTAAAAGCTGTTTTGGCTCTTTCGCCTTCCCTTTTCTCGTCCCGTGCTGTTATCACATTATCTTGCTGTCTTCCTTCAGTCCTTTTTTGTCTGTCTCTCTGTCAGTATATCTCACGCTCCGTGGCCAGTCCAGCCTACAACAGAGACTGGCACTGCTTCCCTCCTGCTCCAGCTCTCCGCTTATTTTCACTAACACACAAAGCAAGCCTCTTTTTCTCCAAGACACGTCATGCAAAACCAAGAAATGCAAACCCTTGCAAGTGGGGACCGTCCGGGCAAGTCGCTGGTATTCGGATACGAATGGTGAATAAAAGATTAAACAAAAGGAAAAATGTAACTAACAAATAAATCCGGTAAGGAAGCAAAGGCGCTATTCTCTCCCAGTCAGTGCTTGAGGACCGGGCGCATTGATATGGCGATGCCGCAGTGCCGCTTTACAGGGTATGCGCTTCCTCGGCGCAAATAGTGCTGTCAATGGAATCTGGTATGTTTCGTTGTACTAAGGAGAACGGTCAAAACGATACGCTCATGTAATGTTGTCGGTTGAAACTGTAATAAGCCAGATAAAGTTATAGCCTACTTATGAATGTTCTATGTCTAGCCTACTATACCACAAAAGGTGTGTTACAGTGTATACTCAAAATTTGGACAGTACATTCTCAGCCTAGCTGCCAAAACAATCCTTTGTATATTTAAATACATAAAAATGCATCTTATTGAGTTTACACTTGTTATGTGACCCTATGTGACAATTCCAGCCCTTCGTAACCACATAAAGAGCCACCACTATTTTAAAAACTCATTATAAAACCTGTAGCTTATCCCAAACAACATGTACAATTAATGAATCATTAGAGGAAGGCCCTAAAAATTGTCAAAGACCCCAGCCACCCCAGTCATAGACTGTTCTCTCTACCTCTGCATGGCAAGCGGTACCTGGAGTGCCAAGTCTCGGACAAAAAGGCTTCTCAACAGTTTTTACCCCCCAAATCATAAGACTCCTGAACAGATAATCAAATTGCTGCCCGGATGTTTTGCCTTGTGTGTGTCCCCCCAACCCCTCTTTTACGCTGCTGCTACTCTCTGTTTATCATATATGCATAGTCAATTTAACTATACATTCATGTACATACTACCTCAATTGATCCGACCAACCAGTGCTCCCGCACATTGGCTAACCAGGTTATCTGCATTGTGTCCCACCACCCGCCAACTCCTCTTTTACGCTACTGCTACTCTCTGTTCATCAAATATGCATAGTCACTTTAACCATATCTGCATGTACATACTACCTCAATCAGCCTGACTAACTGTTGTCTGTATGTAGCCTCACTACTTTTATAGCCCCGCTACTATATATAGCCTCGCTACTGTTATTTTTCACTGTCTTTTTACTGTTGTATTTATTTATTTACTTACCTATTGTTCACCTAATACCTTTTCTGCACTATTGGTTAGAGTCTGTAAGTAAGCATTTCATTGTAAGGTCTACCTACACCTGTTGTATTCAGCACACGTGACAAATAAACTTTGATTTGATTTGACAAACCCTCACACCAGCATGTCGACTCTGATGTGTCTCTATAGCTCTTGTGTCTTGACTATATGGATCTGGAGTAAAGGCAGAGGGGGAAACAGTCAGTCAGTATTGAGCATTATGCTGCTATCACCCTGACACCCATTCAGTGCTATTGACAGATCCATCGTCGGCATACAGACCATGGACCTAATCGTCAGATTATCACACAGGTTATGTAACAGGGCTAGGTTCTCTCCAGGGAGAGACAGAGGGACAATCTCACTGTACTCTGCTCCCCTGTCAAACCCCACTGAAAAAGAACTGTGTCACATAACATTTTACTTTTACTGCACATCTACCATTCCAGTGTTTAATTGCTATATTGTAATTACTTCGCCACCATGGCCTATTTATTGCCTTATCTCCCTTATCCTACCTCAATTGCACACACTTTATATAGACTTTTTCTACTGTATTATTGACTGTATGTTTGTTTACTCCATGTGTTACTCTGTGTTGCTGTATGTGTCGAACTTCTTTGCTTTATCTTGGCCAGGTCGCAGTTGTAAATGAGAACTTGTTCTCAACTAGCCTACCTGGTTAAATGAAGGTGAAATATTTAAAAGACTTATCTGAAGTGTTTGGTCATTGGTGGGTCAGGTAAGTCAGCAAGGGTGGTGGTGGAAACAGAGTTCATGTACATCTAATTTAGTTGAGTAAAAAAAATCAAATAAAGATCACATTTCCCAATTAGATAAATGATGATGAATATTGAAAACAATGAAATAATTACTTATCATGGTGAATATTGCAATTATATTATTCAAAGGTAAATGACAACCATGTCATTTATTTTATTTAGGTCTAAACAAGTCCCTCTCAAATATATTAAATACAAGTCATATATTCTATATCCCCAGGATATACAATCATGAATCCTCCAATGTTTCATGCTCGCTTGGGCTTACCGGTAACCACAACCTAAGGATGCTGAGAATCTCCCAAGCAACTTCTTCGTTATGGCCACACTAATGTATTCAGTTGATATGCTACTGCCTAGAGTACCAAACATGATTATGCAAGGTTGTAGTTATTCCAGGTCTATGCAATGTATCATTTCAACAAATATATATTCAAAATTGTTTTGAGAGTAGCAGCTTTTGTCCTAACCTTGTAAGAGAGAGCTGTGAAAAGCTAAGTGTTGCTTTAATCTCCCTGAAGTGCAGAAATTGATTCTCAAAACCATAATTAATTAAGAGCATTTACTTCCATTACTTGTTTTTCAATCATACCAATATCGTTCACAGTCTTGATTACCCAAACATCTCATTTGCCACTTGTAATAGCTCTTAAAGATTTCTCAGTGGTTCCACTTACATATATGAATAGTGTATTAATGAATCCCTCCATGTGTTCCTATGGTTTCTGTATTGATGTTCTGTTCAAGGCTCAAAGCCCCATCCTCCATATTCAATCAGTGGATCAGTGGAGCCGTTGTCACCATAATGCCAGTTGAACATTATTGATTTCCTGTTCCAGTCAGTCATGGGTTCTGAATGCTCAAATGGAACCTGCACTGAAAAAAGCCACGTGTTAAGAAATAAATGAATAGGATTAAACATAAAATAAAACTCTCATCAGACTCAATCCAAATCTTAATTATAAAGAGTAATCACATTCAATCTAATATTATTAGTGATAAGGTATTATTCATTTCATGATGATAGCCTATCATTATCTTATTATAACATCAATCAGATTAAAGCCCAAAACACCAGCAGTGTGATTACCTCACCAACATGACATGCCTACATGTTGATAGCTAGCACACAGAGCCATGGTCGTGGTGATGGTGCTCGTGTGTGGTGGTGGCAGCACTGTGGGCTGGTCCTGTGTGAATTAGGGATCAGGAGAGCCACTGTATTTTTAGCCTACAGGCATAATGATGCAGCCAGAGTGTGGCTCAGCACGGGGGTACGGCTCAAAGAGTGTCCAGTCTGAGTACTTCTATTCCCATCTATGGCGGGGATGTGCACCTTGTGTTGGAACAATAAAAGGCCACTCTAAAATTTGCAGTTTTGTCACACAACACAATTCCACAGATGTCTCAAGTTTTGAGGGAGCATGCAATTGGGATACTGACTGCAGGAATGTCCAACAGAGCTGTTTCCAGAGAATTTATTGTTAATGTCTCTACCATAAGCCGCCTCCAATGTTGTTTTAGAGAATTTGGCAGTACATCCAACGGGCCTCACAACCGCTGACCACGTGTAACGAGGCCAGATCAGGACCTCCACATCTGGCTTTTTCACCTGCGGGATCGTCTGAGAGGGGGTGCTGAGAGGTATTTCTGTCTGTAATATAGCCCTTTTGTGGAGAAAAACTCATTCCGATTGGCTGCCCTCCTAGGCCCACCCATGGCTGCACCCCTGCACAGTCATGAAATCCATAGATTAGGGCCTCATTTATTTATTTCAATTGACTGATTTCCTTCTACGAACTGTAAATCAGTAAAATCTTAGAAATTCTTTCATGTTGCATTTATATTTTTGTTCAGTATATTTAATCAAGCCAATACTAAATACTATCTAGACATGACCACGGTCAGACACACACACGGCACACATTCTATTCTGGAAAAGAAAGCAACAGGCAGATTTAAAAAACTGTGAGGAGGAGAAGAGAAATAAAGAAAAGTGAAGAAGTGCTTTGAAATGCATTTACCTGAGGAGGTTTCTTGCTCCAGGCAGCAACAGCAAACAGACTGAACCAAATACCCCATACTATCACTGTGTGATGTGTGAGGAATTCAAAGCTCTCACCTCTTCTTTCAAGTGCTCCCAGCGATGTGAAACACATACAATACTCGCTGATGAGGTGTAACAGTATTAACCCTCAGACTTATAGCTTACAGTATGTTTAATGAAAAAGATTAACTCAACTGGTTGCCAGAAATACCAACATTATGTAATCACTTAGCAGAAAACTGCATATGCAAACTAACATGTATACATGTACATGTACAATATAGCATTATGTGTTTTGCCAAGCTATAATGAAAGCAAAACCGTCTCTCTCTTTTTCCTTGATGACGCAACCACACAGCAGATGGTAGTAATTAAATGAGATTTACAAATAGATGTTTGGATTTATCTCTTTGTCTCACGTCTCTCATTAAACTATCCCCATTCTCTCTTGATCTGCAGGAATCTCACTTGAGATTGAGATGAGTTGAGTACAATACAATTTAAACAGCTATTTAATTTGTATGTATGGCACTTATACAGCAACAAAGAGCTGGCTGAATGCTGGATGGAATGGGCTCATCTCTCTACCCCCAAGCCCTCTGTTTCTAAGCCTGGTAATAGCCACTATTATTTCCACTGTGTACACCCTAGTCTTTATAAATGCCTCTCGCTCTGCTCTGTTACCATGCAGAACAACATGGCTCTGAGTGTACACACTCTGGCCCCAGTATATGCTGTCGCTACTATTAATGTATGGTATGGATTTGAGTGGTTAAATCACAGTGGGAAAGCCTAATATTCATCATTTATGACTAACTATCAGTCCCTAAAGGACTAACAAGTGCCTAATGACCTTAAACTGCATGTTAATACATTAATTGATGGCTAATTATTAACAACTAATAAGAGCCATATAATATGATCTATTGTTCCGAAGTGGTGATGAATTATGAATGGTGTTTCTATGTATGCCTCAAGGGGAGAAGAATTGTACTGTACATGATGATCCTCAATACCTTTGACCTTAGAGTGAATATCAACCGTCAAGGTTGATGTTATATTAAATCATTGGATTAGTACATTAGCTAGCCTGGCTACATCTAAAATCAGATCAGATTACACAGTCTTGCATTTATGCAATGCAATGCAATGCAATGCAATGTATCCCACAAGTCTGCTCTATGAAGACCTAATTGTCACCCATATGAATCAATATGATTGAACACCCTGAAGCTTGTAGCAGTGACATTAACAGGCATAGTGAGAAAAATCTTGATGTATGGGGCCTGTCAAAATCCTCTTTGCTCGTGTTACTTCCCCTGGTTCACACAATCAATCACATCAATCACAAGTCTATCGGCTCATTCTCTTACGATGAACTTGGGCGGCAGGTAGCCTAGCAGTTAAGAGCGTTGGGCCAGTAACCGAAAGGTTGCTGGTTTGATTCCTGGAGCGGAATAGGTGAAAACTCTGCAGATGTGCCCATGAGCGAGGCACTAAATCCTAATTGTTCCTGTAAGTTGTTGTGGACAAGAGCAGCTGCTAAATGACTACAATGTAAAATATAAACGTTAAGTCGGTATTAGAATGAATGGGAGCAGAAGGAGGAGAACACTAAAGATGGTCGATATACTGTATAATTGCCAAGCACAGTAACTCAGGGTTAAGAATAGATTTGAGTCTGTCTGAAGCCCTTCCTAAGAACTGTAGGATGAGAATGGCTTTCTACTAGACAACTCCAGCTCTAAGAGATAATTTGATCAAATGTGTGTGCCATTTTTCTTTCAATTCCATAAATAAGTTGATACACTTATGTTATGTGCTTTTCAACTTCATCTTAGTTCCCGGCACAGTGAAGCATTTTCCATATCTGTCATCAGTGCAAATACACCAAGACAGCTTCCAAATATAGCCTGAGATAAAATGTAACAAGGAGAAGAAAACACACTGACAGAAACCTCTCCTCCTCCTTTTGTGGGTACCTTCAACAGTGTGATACCAAAATACAACATGACTTTCAAGTAACTGTAGATTGCATCATGGATATTGAGGATGACGGTTGACCTAAAAACTGAACACATTATGTTTTAATCTCTTTCTTCCTCCCACCATTCTCCACTGTAGAATGCAGCACATTCAGCATATTGCAATTGTTCTCTTTATTCACTATATTACCATCAACCCCCAAGTTCAATCAACAAAGATAAAATACTGAATTACTGAAGCTGAAGTACTGAATATACTAAAACTGTCAACATGTGAGTCAATTTCATTTCAGAGAATCCATAACACATGAACAGAAACCATGCAACCGGTGAGTACTGCATACATCCAGATGATACCAGGGAAAGAAATCAGGTGTAGAATTGTCACAGTTTTTTTTTTTTTTTTTTTTTGTACCTTTATTTTACTAGTTAAGTCAGTTAAGAACAAATTCTTATTTTCAATGACTGCCTAGGAACAGTGGGTTAACTGCCTTGTTCAGGGGCAGAAAGACATATTTTTTCCTTGTCAGCTCTGGGATTCTGTCTTGCAACCTTTCAGTTACTAGTCCAACACTCTAACCACTAGGCTACCTGCCGCCCCTATGATTGTTAGCATGTTCTAAGATGATTTGTTTGGAGTGGGTTTGCTTGGTGCTCAGAGTCTGAAGACAGGGGGAAATAAGGTTTTGTTTTGTCTTGTTTCCTGCACACCTGGTTTTCATTCCCCAATCAATTCATATGTATTTATTCCTCTGTTCCCCATCATGTTTTTGTGTAGGATTGTTTGTGTTACGTGTATTTTGATATTGTGGATATTGTTATACGTATTACTTTTTGTCTATGTTCCTTGTTTGAGCACATTTTATGTAGTTTGTGCTGTCATTTTTACCGGAATAAAAAGTGTGCCTGTTCACTACACTCTGCTTTCCTGCACCTGACTTCACCTCCAATACACACTCCTAACAGAATCCTACACCAACCATGGAGTCAGCAGGAGCAGGTACACCTGTCAGAGGAGTCCAGGAACGTGTCCAGGAACACGCAGCTATGCTACGTCATCTCGGTGCCATGATGGATCGAGTTGTCCAGACCGTGGACCGCTGGGAGAGACAGGAGGTCTCTCCAGTTCCTCGACCAGCTCAACCGGGGTTATCTCTACCGTCCAGTCTGGATCCAGCTCCAGTGGAATACGTCTCTCCCTTCTCAGGGAGTATGATGATTCCTTTTACAACTGGACCAATACCTGGCCACTGTTCACCCAGCTCCCTCAGGAAGGGAGAGAGTATCCTCCCTCGTCTCATGCCTCTCGGGGAGAACTCTGGAGTGGGCAAACGCTGTGTGGGGAGAGGAAGACCACTTTGAGGAATTTACCCTCCGTTTCCTGGACCGTCTCTGACCATCCGCCCGAAGGTAGAGCGGCGGGTGAACGACTCTTCCATTTGAGGCAGGGGACGAGGAGCGCACAGGATTCCGCGCTGTAGTTCCGGGCATTGGCCGCTGGAGCAGGATGGAACGACAGGGCCCTCATTGACCACTATCGATGCAGCTTACGCGAGGACGTCCAACGGGAGTTGGCCTGCAGGGATGCCACCACCACCTTTGACCAACTGGTGGATATGTCCATTCGGTTGAATAACCTGCTGGTCATCCGTGGACGTCCTGAGGGGGCTCTGTCGGTTTCATCTCCCAGCACTCCCGCTCCGGTGCCCATGGAGTTGGGAGGGGTTACACGTAGGGAGACTGGAGGAGGGGCCTTCACGTGCACCATCTGTGCCCGCAGAGGGCACACTGCCGTTCGGTGTCGGGTTGGTCTCTCTGGGAGTAGAGGCAGCAGGCAGGGCACTGACGTTACCCCAGGTGAGTATGCACCACTCTCATCCAGAGTCCTCTGTTGTGCACCTGTTTGTTCCGGTTTGTTTCCCTGAGTTCTCCCCGCATTCCCAGCATAAGGCGCTCGTTGATTCAGGCACAGCTGGGAATTTTATTGACAGAGCGTTAGCACTTCTTAGTTCAGGGATCCCCATTATTCCTGTGAATAGACCTTTTCCGGTTTACGCTCTGGATAGTCGACCGTTAGGGTCCAGGCTCTCCTGCATTTCCCGTGGTACTAGGCCTTCCCTGGTTGGCTCGTCATAAACCCACCATTTCCTGGCAACAGAGGGCTCTCATGGGGTGGTCGCGAGAGTGCTCGGGGAGGTATGTAGGGGTTTCCATTGGTGCTACCACGGTGGAAAGTCCAGACCAGGTCTCATTCCCCCAGAATACGTCGATTTGGCTCTCGCCTTCTGTAAGAAGAAGGCGACTCAATTACCACCCCATCTATGGGGGGATTGTGCGATAAATCTCCTGGTAGACGCTGCACTTCCCATATCCCCTCTCACAGACGGAGACGGTGGCTATGGAGACTCTCCGAATCCCTGCGTCAGGGATTTAGTTTTTTGAGTTTCTTTTTTGTGAAGAAAAAGGATGGAGGTCTGAGCCCGTGCATTGATTATAGACGTCTCAAATCAAATCACGGTGAGGTACAGTTACCGGTTACCAGTTAACGGCGATTGAGTCAATGCACGGGGTGAGCTTCTTCACTAAACTGGATCTCAGGAGTGCATACAATCTGGTGCGTATCCGAGAGGGAGACTGCGTTTAGTACCACCTCAGGGCATTATGAGTAGCTCATCATGCCGTACGGGATGATGAATGCTCCATCACTCTTCCAATCCTTCAAAGACAAGATTTTCAGGGACCTGCATGGGCAGGGTGTAGTGGTGTATATCGATGACATTCTGATATACTCCGCTACACGCGCCGAGCATGTGTCCTTGGTGAGCAAGGTACTTGGACGGGTGTTGAAGCATGACCTGTACGTCAAGGCTGAGAAATGCCTGTTCTTTCAACAGTTCGTCTCCTTCCTAGGGTATCGCATTTCCACATCAGGGTGGAGATGGAGAGTGAACGCATAGCAGCCGTGCGTAATTGGCCACCACGGTAAATTAGGTGCAGCAATTTTTAGGGTTTGCTAATTACTACCAGAGATTTATCCAGGGTTTTGGCCTGGTGGCTGCTCCCATTACCTCACTGCCGAAGAGGGGGTCCTGTACGTCTGCAGTGGTCGGCTGAGGCGGACAGGGCTTTTGGGCAGCTGTGAGCTCTGTTTACCTCGGCTCCCGTGCTGGCCTATCCGGATCCTTCTTTGGCATTCATAGTGGAGGTGGACGTGTCAGAGGCTGGGATCAGAGCCGTGCTCTCCGTCCCTGTGCTTTCTTCTCAAAGAAGCTCAGTCCGGCGGAGCGTAACACTGTGGTTAAGGCTTTGAAGGTGTGGAGACTGGCTTGAGAGGGCTAAACACCCTTTCCTCATCTGGACTGACCACCGCAACATGGAGTACATCCGGGCAGCACGGAGACTGAATCCTAGTCAGGCAAGGTGGGCCATGTTCTTTACCTGTTTTGTGTTTACCCTGTCCTACAGACCAGGTTCCCAGAATGTTAAGGCAGACGCACTGTCCCGGCTGTATGACACAGAGGAGCGGCCCATGGATCAGACTCCCATTCTCCCAGCCTCCTGCCTGGTAGCGCTGGTCGTGTGGGAGCTGGACGCGGACATTGAGCGGGCGTTGCGTACTGAACCCACTCCACTCCAGTATCCCGTCGGACTTCACTATGTTCCGTCTGCTGTCCGTGACCAATTGATCTATTGGGCCCACACATCACCCTCCTCTGGTCAACCGGGGATCGGTCGGACGGTGCACTGTCTGTCTGGGAAGTACTGGTGGGACGTGAGGGTTTATGTTTCCTCCTGCTCGGTGTGTGCCCAATGTAAGACTCCTAAACACCTGCCCAGAGGTAAGCTACATCCCTTACCCTTTCCACAACGGCCTTGATCACACCTGACTGTTGATTTTCTAACGGATCTTCCTCCCTCACAGGGGAACACCACGATCTTGGTAGTTGTGGATCGTTTCTCCAAGTCCTGTCATCTCCTCCCTCTGCCCGGTCTCCCTACGGCCCTAAAACTGTTTACAGTCTTGTTCCCTGCACACCTGGTTTACATTGCCCAATCAATTTATATGTATTTATTCCTCTGTTCCCCATCATGTTTTTGTGTAGGATTGTTTGTGTTACGTGTATTTTGATATTGTGGATATTGTTACCCGCTTTACTTTTTGTCTATGTTCCGTGTTTGAGCACATTTTACGTAGTTTGTGCTGTCATTTTTACCAGAATAAAAAGTGTGCCTGTTCACTACACTCTGCTCTCCTGCACCTGACTTTGGCCTCCAATACACACTCCTAACAAAAGTACTACTTAAGTATCTGTACTTAACTATTCATGTTTTTGACAACTTTTACTTCACTACATTCCTAAAGAAAATACTGTACTTTTTACTCCATACATTTTCGCTGACAACCAAAAGTTCTCATTACATTTTGAATACCTAGCAGGACAGGAAAATTGTCAAATTCACTCACTTATCAAGAGAAAAAGTGGGCATCCCTACTGTCTCTGGACTGGCGGACACAAATTCAACTTTTGTAAATAATGTCTGAGTGTTGGAGTGTATCCGTACATTTTTTAAACAAGAAAATGGTGGCGTCTGCTTTGCTTAATATAAGGAATTTTAAATGAGTTATGCTTTTACCTTTGATACTTAAGTATATTTGAGCAATTACATTTACTTTTGATACTTAAGTATATTTAAAACCAAATACTTTTACTCAAGTAGTATTTTACTGACTGACTTTCACTTTTACTTGAGTAACTTTCCATTAAGGAATCTATACTTTCACTCAAGTATGACAATTGGGTACTTTTTCCACCACTGCCAGTGCAGGTACAAACACATTATAGGCAGGAGGCAGAGACAGAGACAGAGTGACGGCACTCCGTGGCACATGTAGACCCCACCCCCCATCACTCCTACTCCCATGCATGGATCACATGACATAAAAGAGCGGCACACAGGCATTTTTTGTTCACCCTTGACACCAAACACGCACAGACACACACCACAGACAAACACAGACACACACAGACACACACACACAGACTCTTCAAACTCCGCTAATTGTGCCTTTTATGAAGCAAAATGAGAACAGTCTATCTCATTGTGCAGTCGAGGGGAGGAGGGGGGAAACGGAGGAGGGAGGTTAGTGGTGGTGGTGGGGGTGGGGGGGGGGTCTCTTTGGAATACGAGGCAGGGATATTTTCCAATTACTCAGCCCTTTCTCCCTCGCATCCCACAGGGCGAGAGAGGCAAAGGCAAAGTCGCGCTCGTTTATTAGTATTAGGGTCTCGTTCCCCCTGGAGGCCGCTCTGCTCTCCCCCTCTCGCTCCTTACAGCGCTGCGCCATGCACACAGGATCACTATAATAGAATTTGTAAGCCTTCAAGACAAAATTACATGAAATATGTTTGCAGGGGAAAGGGACCTGTGGGATGAGGGCTGGGGGGACAAGGTTTCCTGGGTAGAATTGGGTGGGTGAGTGTGTATGGTACAGCCAGAGAGAGAGCTGAACTGAATGAACACTGTGACTCAATTTCATCTCATTTTATGCTACTTGCCTGCACTGGATCTTCCACTTGCATTGTTGGAGAGGAAAAGGTTCAACAAACATTTATTTGCAGGCTCTCCATAATGGAAGGTGCCTGCATTCATCAGAAATTAACCTTCAGGGTGACAGTGCATTTAGAAGGGAGTGTTTCTTTAGTTGCTTATAAACCCAAATTGTTAGTGATGATAAAACCACAGCAAGACTTCAAACACTAACCTCACAAATCACTCACTTAATAGAAGGGTTCCAGGAAGATAATAATATTGGCACCCCAGAGCCAAACAGCCTGTCACGAGAGACTGGGAAGATAAGAATTGAATGCCTACATTTTTCCATTTCCATAATGGAGAAGCGTTGATCCCCAGGATTTGGAAAGATTATAAGGATCAAAAGGATGATCTGGTGTTCTCTTTGGTGGAAGCCTCCTCCAATGATTTAGCACTGACGTTACATGAGGTCTGTCATCTAAAGGTCACCGAAGGGCAGAGTGAATACTTAAACCCTAAACCCTAATTGATACCGTCAGAGGGAACCAAACAAGTCTTATCATCCAGCCATTTGAAAATATCAGAAATGCAATTATGAAAATGTATGGATGATATAGATCGCTCTGGTCCCTGAGTAACTCCAACAGTACCCCCACTACCAACAAACAGTACACATTTTGTATGTATCCCGCAGACAAGCACATCTCAGTTTGCCGATGACACAACGGTGGTAGGCATGATCAACGACAACGATTAGGCAGCCAATAGGGAGGGGGTCAGAGACCTGACAGTGTGGACCTGGCAGTGTGGTGCCAGGACAACAACATCTCCCTCAACATCAATAAGACAAAGGAGCTGATCGTGGACTACAGGAAACAGAGGGCCGAGCACGCCCCCATTCACATCGACTTGGCTGTAGTGGAACGGGTTGAGAGCTTCAAGTTCCTCGGTGTCCACATCACTAAGGATCTATCATGGGCCAAACACACCAACATAGTCGTGAAGAGGGCACATCAATTCCTCTTCCCCCTCAGGAGGCTGAAAAGATTTGGCATGGGCCCTCAGATCCTCAAAAAGTTCATTAGCTGCACCATCGAGAGCATCTTGACAGGCTGCATTACCACTTGGTATGGCAACTGCTTGACATCCGACCGCAAGGCGCTACAGAGGGTAATGCATACGGCCCAGTATATCACTGGGGCCGAGCTCCCTGCAACCCAGGACCTCTATATCAGGCGGTGCCAGAGGAAGGGCCCAAAAATTGTGAAAGACTCCAGATACCCAAGCCACAGACTGTTCTGTCTGCTACCACACTGCAAGCACTACCAATGCACCAAGTCTGGGATCAACAGGACCCTGAATAGCTTCTACCCCCAAGCCATAAGACTGCTAAACAAGACTGCTAAATAGTTAATCAAATGGCTACCCGGACTACCTGCATTGACCCTTTTTTGCACTAGCTCTCTTGTTCTGACTCTTTTTTATTTATTTATTTATTTCACCTTTATTTAACCAGGTAGGCTAGTTGAGAACAAGTTCTCATTTGCAACTGCGACCTGGCCAAGATAAAGCATAGCAATTCGACACATACAACAACACAGAGTTACAGATGGAATAAACAAAACATACAGTCAATAATACAGTAGAAAAATAAGTCTATTTACAATGTGAGCAAATGAGGTGAGAAGGGAGGTAAAGGCAAAAAAAATGCCATGGTGGAGAAGTAAATACAATATAGCAAGTAAAACACTGGAATGGTACATTTGCAGTGGAAGAATGTGTAAAGTAGAAATAGAAATAATGGGGTGCAAAGGAGCAAAATAAATAAATTCAGTAGGGGAAGAGGTGGTTGTTAGGGCTAAATTATAGATGGGCTATGTACAGGTGCAGTAATCTGTGAGCTGCTCTGACAGCTGGTGCATAAAGCTAGTGAGGGAGATAAGTGTTTCCAGCTTCATAGATTTTTGCAGTTCGTTTCAGTCATTGGCAGCAGAGAACTGGAAGGAAAGACGACCAAAGGAGGAATTGGCTTTGGGGGTGACCAGTGAGATATACCTGCTGGAGCGCGTGCTACGAGTGGGTGCTGCTATGGTGACCAGTGAGCTGAGATAAGGCGGGGCTTTACCTAGCAGAGACTTGTAGATAACCTGTAGCCAGCGGGTTTGGCAACAAGTATGAAGCGAGGGCCAACCAACGAGAGCGTACAGGTCGCAATGGTGGGTAGTGTATGGGGCTTTGGTGACAAAACGGATGGCACTGTGATAGACTGCATCCAGTTTGTTGAGTAGAGTGTTGGAGGCTATTTTATAGATGACATCACCAAAGTTGAGGATCGGTAGGATGGTCAGTTTTACGAGGTTATGTTTGGCAGCATGAGTGAAGGTTGCTTAGTTGCGATATAGGAAGCCGATTCTAGATTTAATTTTAGATTGGAGATACTTAATGTGAGTCTGGAAGGAGAGTTTACAGTCTAACCAGACACCTAGGTATTTGTAGTTGTCCACATATTCTAAGTCAGAGCCGTCCAGAGTAGTGATGCTGGACGGGCAAGCAGGTGCGGGCAGTGATCGGTTGAATAGCATGCATTTAGTTTTTCATGCGTTTAAGAGCAGTTGGAGGCCACGGAAAGAGAGTTGTATGGCATTGAAGCTCATCTGGAGGTTAGTTAACACAGTGTCCAAGGAGGGGCCAGAAGTATACTGAATGGTGTCGTCTGCGTAGAGGTGTATCAGAGAATCAGCAGCAGCAAGAGCAACATCATTGATGTATACAGAAAAGAGTCGGCCCGAGGATTGAACCATGTGGCACTCCCATATAGACTGCCAGAGGTCTGGACAAACTGGCCCTCTGATTTGACACACTGAACTCTATCAGTGAAGTAGTTAGTAAACCAGTAAACCAGGCGAGGCAATCATTTGAGAAACCAAGGCTGTCGAGTCTGCCAATAAGAATGTGGTGATTGACAGAGTCGAAAGCCTTGGCCAGGTCGATGAATTCGGCTGCGCAGTGTCACCTACTTTGAAGAGGGGTATGAGCAGCTTTCGGCAGCTTTCCAATCTTTGGGAATCTCAGACGTTACGAAAGAGAGGTTGAACAGGCTAGTAATAGGGGTTGCAAAAATTCGACAGATAATTTTAGAAAGAGAGGGTCCAGTTTGTGTAGCCCGGCTGATTTGTAGGGGTCCAGATTTTGCAGCTCTTTCAGAACATCAGCTATCTGGATTTGGGTGAATCAGAAATGGTGGGGGCTTTGGCGGGTTGCTGTGGAGGGTGCCGGGCAGTTGACCGGGGTAGGGGTAGCCAGGTGGGAAGCATGGCCAGCCGTAGAGAAATGCTTATTGAAATTCTCAATTATAGTGGTTTTATCGGTGGTGACAGTGTTTCCTAGCCTCAGAGCAGTGGGCAGCTGGGAGGAGGTGCTCTTATTCTCCATGGACTTTACAGTGTCCCAGAACCTTTTTGAATAAGTACTACAGGATGCAAATTTATGTTTGAAAAAGCTAGCCTTAGCTTTCCTAACTGCCTGTGTAAATTTGTTCCTAACTTCCCTGAAAAGTTGCGTATCATGGGGGCTATTCGATGCTAATGCAGAACGCCACAGGATGTTTTTGTGCTGGTCAAGGGCAGACAGGTCTGGAGTGAACCAAGGACTATATCTATTCCTAATATCCCATTTTTCAAATGGGGCATGCTTATTTAAGATGGTGAGGAAGGCACTTTTAAAGAATAGTCAGGCATCATCTACTGACGGGATGAGGTCAATGTCATTCCAGGATACCCCGGCAAGGTCTATTAGAAAGGCCTGCTCGCAGAAGTGTTTTAGGGAGCGTTTGACAGTCGCAGACCCATTACGGATGCAGACAATGAGGCAGTGATCGCTGAGATCTTGATTGAAAACAGCAGAGGTGTATTTGGAGGGCAAGTTAGTTAGGATGACATGTATGAGGGTGCCCGTGTTTACGGATTTGGAGTTGTACCTGGTAGGTTAATTGATAATTTGTGTGAAATTGAGGGCATCAAGCTTAGATTGTAGGATGGCCGGGGTGTTAAGCATGTCCCAGTTTAGGTCACCTAGTAGCTCTCACTCTACCAACACACACTGGACTCTACCTACACACTCACACACTACCTCAAAGCCCTGCACATTGACTCGGTACTGGTACTCCCTGTTTATAGCCATGTTATTTTCTACACCCTATATATAGTTATGGTAGTTTTACTCTTTATTTTTATTTGTTATTCGCTGTACCACTATTTCTATTTTTGTATTTTTTATCTTATCTTTCATCTGACTGTTGTAGAATGACCCGTAAGTAAGCATTTAACTGTTAGTCTACACCTGTTGTCTACGAAGCATGTGACAAATACTTTTTTATTTTATTTTATTCAACTACTGTATCATTGGTTGCAGCATTACACAACTCAGAATAACATAAAACGCTAAACAAATGTCAGGTGTTTTCCCAGTCAGGTGCCCCATGAGACTTGCATGCTCCATGCTCATGTTGATGGTGGTGAGAAACCTGCAGATCCATCTCCATTTGTAGAGGCTCAGTCAGTGCATCTCAGTGTGTCTCAGTGTGTCTCATTGTGTCTCAGTGTGTCTGCAGGGCCAGACAATACTACACAGACATGCTCCTTCTGTAAATATCTGTTTTTCAATAGAGCTGTTTGGTTTGCTGTGCCGGTAATTTACACAAGTAGTCTCAAGATGAAGCTTTCTTCTTTGTCGAGATAAACGAGTGCTCCGTGGCAAAAGCATGCGCTTACAATTATCCACTTCAGTCCCATTCTGAGTCAGACACTGCAGAATGCCAGCATGCCACTGTGTGTCAGGAGGAAAGGCAAGGAGGGGAAGTGTTTTCACAGGAAGCAGGGTAGGAGATGAGAAGAAAAGAGAAAAGGAGGAAAAATGTGTCAATGTAATTTGGTTAATTTGGAGGATTTGACCGACTTCAAAACAGCATTAAACCGGGGTCAGATATTCCTTGAAGGGGGTGTCACAGGATTCAAGAGAGAGGTTACCATTACTCTAATAGTGAGCTGACCGATGAGGGATTGGTGTATCTGCAACAAGCAGTTCTAAGAATGGTTAATGTCAGTGTTTATTAGTTGAGGTTTCTAAATGAATGGCCCCTCACGAGCCACACACAGCTAGGAGGTCCTCTTGAATTCATTTAGAATAAAACACATTCAAAATAAATAGAAATATGCAAAAATATGCAAAAAGCAGACATACAAACACAGGCAAAAACATTATACCCTTCATTACACAAACAAACATTCTGTACCACATAAACAGGCGACATATGTTCAAACAGGCAGAGTTAATTGTAGGAGGCATTGTGAATTATTACTGGAACCATCATGTTATGCCAATCTCATTAAAGCGTTTACTAAAGTGGTGTAGCATATTGAATAAGAAAAAGGACTATAACATTCAATTATGCGGCAGCTTTCAACCTGAGAGAGACAAAAGTACTTATGAATTTTTCATGAGATGTGGAAAGGCCTCAATAAGTAGTGTCACGTACGGATCATTAGGAGTCCATGGACATCAACCGGCTTTTCTCATAATGCCCCAGGCCCTCAATCAAATGGCCCGTAATGAACTGACAGGATGTTACCTCAACAACAACACCAGACAAAAAGAGCGTTTGCAAATGTTTAAAACAACAAGGGTAAAAAAAAAAAAAAAACCCTCTTATAAGGTGTGAACCTGTTTTTAGGGAATGATAATGGTCTGTTAGATTTAGACACATTCCAGAGCAAAGTTCTCCCGAACTTCGGTTTTAGAAAAATAAGTAAAGTTGCACAGTAAGTGAACTACAATAGCAGCATGGTTCACAGGTTTCTGCCGGCAAGGCAAGGTAGACATGTTAACACTCCGCAGGGCTGCTCTCTGGGTTGAGCCAAGCATGGAATCTAATGAAAAATCTCTCTCATAACCATGGTTTCATCTGTCCAAACACTTCATGCAAGATAAAATGGCTGACAAGACAGCTAAAGCCCATGCCCAGGTTATTTGTTGCCAAATGTCAAGAGCTTTCCACAATATGAATTGATTGTCTTTGTACATTTCTGGGGGTTTCAGTCAAAAAAATAAAAATATACTTTTATTAAAGGTGCACTATGCATAAATTTCCCTGCCATATCCTGGTTGCTAAAATTCAAATAGTTTGCCTAATTTCAGTTTATGTGACAAAACAAGCAATTATTTTGCGGATAATCATACCGGCCGTAATGGGAGTAATTGAGGATATTTACTCAGCAAAACTCCATATTTAGTGATTAACGAACACATTTTGACATTAAAACACTTTCAGAGGTACCTGCGTGTTAGATACATCTCTGGCCCATCTACTGTTGCTCCCCAATTCTGACTTGTGCAATGATATCTGTTTTACTGATATCTGCTCTTGTAGAAGAAGCCTGGGTTTTCTGCACATTAACACTACAAGCTTATTACCTAAAATGTATCAATTGAAAATGTGGGTCCACAGCTCCAATCCAGATGTGTTGGTCATTACTGAGACGTGGTTAAGAAAGAGTGTTTTGAACACTGATGTTAGCCTTACTGGTTATAATATTTCTCGGCAAGAGAGATTTTCCAAAGGTGGTGGAGTGGCAATCTTTACCAAGGAACACCTTCAGTGCGTGGTTGTCTCCACCAAGTCTGTCCCCAAACAATTTGATTCGCTATTTTTCAGCATTCAACTTTTAAATAGCTCTTTGTTGACTGTTACTGGATGTTATCGTCCACCCTCCTCCTCACAGCTGCCCATGTCCCTTAATGTTGATGATGTGGTTGTTACTGACAAGGAGCACATGGCTGAGCTCTAGGATAGGGGGACAGTCGCGTCTCACTTGGCCAAAAGCCAGGGAAAATGCAGAGCGCCAGATTCAAATAAAATTATATTAAAATCAAACTTTCATTAAATCACACATGTAAGATACTAAATTAAAGATACACTCGTTGTGAATCCAGCCAACATGTCAGATTTTAAAAAGGCTTTTTGGCGAAAGCATAAGAAGCTATTATCTGATGATAGCACAACAGTAAACAAAGAGAGTAGCATATTTCAACACTGCAGGCGCTACACAAAACGCAGAAATAAAATATACATCATGCCTTACCTTTGACGAGCTTCTTTTGTTGGCACTCCAATATGTCCCATAAACATCACAAATGATCCTTTTGTTCAATTAATTCCGTCCATATATATACAAAATGTCCATTTATTTGGCGCGTTTGATCCAGAAAAAAACAGCTTCCAATTTGCGCAAAGTCACAACAAAATATCTCAAAAGTTACCTGTAAACTTTTCCAAAACATTTCAAAATACTTTTGTAATACAACTTTAGTTATTTTTAATTTTTAATAATCGATCAAATTGAAGACGGGTCTATCTGTTTTCAATAGAGGACGAGAGGAAACTAACGCTACTTTTCAAGTCTTGGCCAACTCTCAACAGCGTTACCCTTTTCCAAGTTGGCCATACTTCTTCATTGCACAAAGGAATAACCTCAACCAAATTCCAAAGACTGGTGACATCCAGTGGAAGTGGTAGGAACTGCAAACAACTGCATAAGAAATATCCCCATGAGAACCCAATGAACAGACAGTGACCTCAAAAATAAAAAATAAATAATTCTGAATGGTTAGTCCTCGGGGTTTTGCCTGCTACATAAGTTCTGTTATACTCACAAACATGATTCAAACAGTTTTAGAAACTTCAGAGTGTTTTCTATCCAAATAATATGCATATCTTACATTCTTATATTCTTGGCATGAGTAGCAGGAAGTTGAAATTGGGCACGCTATTTATCCAAAAGTGAAAATGCTGCCCCCTATCCCAAAGAGGTTTTTAAATCACCACTTCATTAAGTCAAGATTTCTATTTGACTCAGGCACCTGTCCAACATTTCCTCATCTCCCACCCCCCTTCTAATGTGACGAACCTTGATGGTCCTCTCTCTTTTCCCCTGCCCCGCTACAAAGTTTCTCCCTGCAGGTGGTCACTGAGTCTGAGGTGCTAAAGGAACTCCTTAAACTTGACCCCCAAAAAACATCTGGGTCAGATGGTTTAGATCCTTTCTTCTTTAAGGTTGCAGCCCCTATCATTGCATATCTTGAATCTTTTTAACCTGTCTCTCCTCTCTGGGGAGGTTCCCATTGCTTGGAAGGCAGCCAGGGCCTTTTATTTAAAGGGGGAGATCAAGCTGATCCTAACTTTTATAAGTGAATTTCTATTTTGCCCTGTTTATCAAAAGTGTTGGACAAACTTGTCAATAATCAACTGACTGGCTTTTTTGATGTCTATAGTATTCTCTCTGGTATGCAATCTGGTTTCCACTCAGGTTATGGATGTGCCACTGCAACCTTAAAGGTCCTAAATGATGTCACCATTTCCTTTGATTCTAAGCAATGCTGTGCTGCTATTTTTATTGACTTGGCCAAAGCTTTTGACACAGTAGACCATTCCATTCTTGTGGGAGTATTGGCTATGGAGTATCAGTGTCTCTGAGGGGTCTTTGGCCTGGTTTGTTAGCTACATCTCTCAAAGAGTGCAGTGTATAAAGTCAGAACATCTGCTGTCTCAGACACTGCCTGTCAACAAAGGAGTACCCCAAGGCTCGATCCTAGGCCCCATGCTCTTCACCATAGTTCAGGCAGTAGGAAGCTGTCTCATCCGTTTATATAAAGATAATACAGTCTTATACTCAGCTGGCCCCTCCACAGATTGTGTGTTAAATGCTCTACAGCAAAGCTTTCTTAATGTCCAACAAGCTTTCTCTACCCTTAACCTTGTTCTGAACACCTCCAAAACAAAGGTCAAGTGGTTTGGTAAGAAGAATGCCCCTCTCTCCACTTATTTGATTACTACCTCTGTGGGTTTCGAGCTTGAGGTAGTCACCTCATACAAGTACTTGGGAGTATGGCTAGACAGTACACTGTCCTTCTCTCTGAACATACCAACGCTGCAGGCTAAAGTCAAATCTAGACTTGGTTTCCTCTATCATAATCACTCCTCTTTCACCCCAGCTGCCAAACGAACCCTGATTTAGATGACCATCCTAACCATGCTAGACTACGGAGATGTAATTTATACATCAACAGGTAAGGGTGCTCTCGGGTGGCTGGATTTCTTTGCCATTCGGCCATCAGATTTGCCACCAATGCTCCTTATTGGACACATCACTGCACTCTATACTCCTCTGTAAAGTGGTCATCTCTGTATACCCGTTGTAAGACCAACTAGGTGATGCTTATTTATAAAAACCTCTTAGGCTTCACTCCCCCCTATCTGAGATACCTACTGCAGCCCTCATCCTCCACATACAACACCCATTCTGCCAGTCACATTCTGTTAAAGGTCCCCAAAGCACACACATCCCTGGGTCGCTCCTCTTTTCAATTTGCTGCAGCTAGCGACTGGAATGAGCTGCAAAAAACACTCAAACTGGACAGTTTTATCTCCACCTCGTCATTCAAAGACTCAATCAGGGACACTCTTACTGACAGTTGTGGCTGCTTCGCGTGATGTACTGTTGTCTCTACCTTCTTGCCCTTTGTGCTGTTGTCTGTGCCCAATAATGTTTGTACCATGTTCTGCTGCTGCCATGTTGTGTTGCTACCATGATGTTATCATGTGGTGTTGCTACCATGCTCTGCTGTCATGTGTTGCTGCCATGCCATGTTGTTGTCTTAGGTCTCTCCTAATGTAGTGTTGTGGTGTCTCGCTTGTCGTGATGTGTGTTTTGTCCTATATTTGTGTTTTTAATCCCAGCCCCCGTCCCCACAGGAGACCTTTTGCCTTTTGGTAGGCCGTCATTGTAAATAAGAATTTGTTCTCAACTGACTTGCCTTGTTAAATAAAGGTTAAATAAAATAAATAAAAATATAAATCTCTGACACAGATACTGGGGCATCTAAAGTCTTAGCTCCAATGGCAGCATATTGAATATTTAAAACTACTTTCCAAATGGGTGAATTATCTCAAAACAATTAACATTTGACATGAAGTCTGCCTTGGTGTTTATATTGCAGTGTTATTGGTTTAAGACAAGTTTTCATTTTTTAAATGATTTTTTAATCTCCATTTGGGCTCATAAAAATGAATAAATTAGGCCCTAATAAATGGATTTCGATAAAATGCAATTGGGTTCATTTTACGTAGCTTATGCCTACCCACACCATAACTCCACCACCACCACGGGGCACTCTGTTCACAACATTGACATCAGCAAACATGAAACTCACCAACATTTTTTTATATATTTTGATTTATTTCACCTTTATTTAACCAGGTAGGCCAGTTGAGAACAAGTTTTAATTTACAACTGCGACCTGGCCAAGATAAAGCAAAGCAGTGCGACACAAACAACAACACAGAGTAACACATGGAATAAACAAACGTACAGTCAATAACACAATAGAAAAAGTCAAATGTGTGTGCAAATGGCGTGAGGAGGTAAAGCAATTTAGAAAATTAACACTGGAATGATAGATGTGCAGATGATGATGTGCAAGTAGAAATACTGGTGTGCAAAATTGCAAAAAAAGTAAATAAAATCAATATGGGGATGAGGTAGGTACATTGGATGGGCTATTTACAGATGGGCTGTGTACAGCTGCGCAGATAGCTGATGCTTAAAGTTAGTTAGGGAGATATAAGTCTCCAACTTCAGTGATTTTTGCAATTCGTTCCAGTCATTGGCAGCAGAGAACTGACAATGCAGCAGAGAACTGACAATTTGTACACAATATTTGAGAGAAATAAGCTTTTTGTGCGTTTGGAACATTTCTGGGATCTTTTATTTCAGCTCACAAAACATTGGACCAACACTTTACATGTTGCATTTATATTTTTGTTCAGTGTAACTTGCAGGTAGTGATCACACTGAGGGCCTAATTACATGGAAGCTTCTTAGAGAAACTTTGTCCTAATGGGATACCTCTTTTCGTCTCTTTGATAGCACTGACTGTATGGGCATAATGAATAACTTGGGAAGGAAGACATTGATTGTGGGCCCACTGAGCCTGGCGGGAAAAGAATTAACTACAGCCTCGAACGAAACGGCAGTCTGGAAGATAAATTGATGGTGACAGATGGATGGTGACAGATCTGTCTCATAGACTGACTTGGAGTTATGTTAATAAAACCCTCCAGGTTGACATGCTCCTGGCAGGCTGGCAGACCAACCTCGGTGCAGGGCGGGGGCTGAGTGGAGGCCCAGAACTCTGTACATTACTGCTCACACTGACGACATCACCAGTAACACACATAAAATGACATGGGTATGTTTTGTCACTTTGTGTTGAGTGTGATTTAAAAGCAAGGTCATGACCAGGAAATAGTTTGACATAATAAAGAAGGCAGAGCATTGCTATCCCATCATACCCTAAAAACACATACTATTTTTGTGAGCTCCTCCAGATAATGTACAAGACATGCACCTGTTTAGCAATCATGTACAAACCAGTCATTTTCTCCGGAAATACCTTGTTTGATGTGTTCTGACACCTTACAGTCCATGGAGTGGTTGTCACTATGTACAATAGGATTGGCTAACAGGGCATGTCAGTTGAACTGGGTGGTGTTGAACAACGGATTTGAGGAGCTGTGAAGATAAAGCCAGCCAGCACAGGTTGCTTAGCATATTAATGAAATCCATGGTTAAATACTTAGAAAATCCCATTACTCACACACACAATTAATCATCCAACCAATCTCTGAGCTGTTGGAACAGCTAGCCTATTACTGTTCTATTACCGTAGTTCTATTAAGGTTCTGGAACTATTCTAGAACTGTTCTATTGCAGTTCTAGAAATGCTCTAGAATGGTTATATTACTGTTCTATAAGAGTTCTGACACAAATGACTGGTGGTTAAAACATCACCGACAACCCAAACCGCATACACTAAGCAGGTTGCCATTTTAAAAATCAGATATGGAGTGTAGGAGACATGGAGTTTAGTTAAGAAGCCTTCAGTTCTTCACCCTGCAGTCAGGTACAGGTACTGTAGTGCTGGATGTGAGACAGTATATATAAGCACAAAGATCTTCCGGGAACACCTGCCTGCCCTATAAAGAAACAAATTGTGTTCATTTAGGCCCTGTCTACCAGGCCTCTCTATGTGCTACAGTAGATGCAAGCCAGGCCCACCTGGGTTATGACATTACCTCCCCGATAATTGCAGCATGAGGCTGTGGGGCTGCAAGGCTAGTCCAGGGCCATGATGAAGTAATACATCATGCCACAGCAACTGAAACCACTCACTGAGTCTGGAGCAGGAAGGGGGAGAGTAGGAGGAGAGGAGGAGAGGAGGAAATGGGTAGAGGGGAAAGAGAGTGAGAGGAGGAGTGGAGGAGTGGAAGAGGATCGGAGGAGAGGAGGACGAGATGAGGATAAGAGGAGGAGGAGAGGGGAAGAGGGGGAGAGGGGGGAAACTATTCTGTGATGCATCTGGCACAATCACAGAAAAAGAGAGCGTGACAGAGAAGAACGAGAACTGGAGAGGGAGAGAGGGAAGGTGGGAATGAAATGTTAAGATGGCGGCGCTGAGGTTACTGAGGTTGAGGTTGCTGGTTACTGCTCAACTTTGCTTTTTTTTATGGCTATTTTTGTGTTAATAGTTACTTTATTTGCTCAGCATGTTCGTGCAACAATACGACCGACAAACACTTCTGGATCATGAATTGGAAGCTACACACTTATCTCTCAGCCTCCATGATCTGGAATACTACTCCTTTGTTCCCCGCACAGTGGGCTCATCTGTTGCTGCTGACTAAGACGACCGAAGGCAACGCCAGCGACAAAGAAGAGGAAGAAAAGGAGGACTCCAAGGTACTGTAGGCTGAAAAGAACAGCCTAAGGTCATTTCCAAGGTAGGCTGAAAAGAACAGCCTACGGCCTCCTCGTCCTGGTATCCTGATGGCTAATGTGAACTTGTGAACGCAGAGCAAGGCTTCAATTGCAGAGGGACATCACAGAATGCTGTGTCTTTGTTTTTACAGAGACATGGCTTACGGACGATACATTCAACTCTGTTATTCAAGCAGACGTTTTTCCAATTTCCGTATGGATCAAATGGCGGCTTCTGGTAAGAGCAGGGGGGAGGGTATGTTTCCATATCAACAATTCCTGGTGTACCGAAGATGAAAACATCTTGAGCTCCTGTTCGCCCGACCTGGAGTTTCTGATGCTGAAATGTCGACCCCACTATATGCCAAGAGAATTCACGTGTGCTATTATCACAGCTGTGTACATACCGCCACAAGCAAACACCGAGGCGGCACTCAGCGAACTATACAACATCATTAGCCAGAAAGAATCCTCTCACCCGGAAGCAGTCTTTATTGTCACGGGTGATTTTAACCAAGTATGTTTAAAACATATTTTTCCGTCTCTCTCTGTTCCTACTCCCAGCTTACAAGCAGCAACTCAAGAGGGAGCCACCAACACAGAGAATAGTGAGGCGCTGGACAGAGGGGGCAGACTCAATGCTGCAGGACTGTTTTGAGAATACTGATTGGAATATGTTCAAAGATTCATCCACCCAGGACTCATCCATCAACATTGAGGAATATACTGTACGTTGTCAGTCACAGGCTTCATTAGGAAATGTAATGATGATGTTGTACCCACAATAACAATCTGGACATATCCTAACCATAAACTCTGGAGATATCCGTCCCATGTTGAAAGCCTGTAATGCAGCATTCAGTGTCAGCAGAAAGAACCTCGATGACTCTGTGGCTTGCGACGTGTACAAGGCAAGCAGGTATGAACTCCGCAAATCCATTAGGGATGCAAAAAGACAATACTGACTCAAACTTGAATTGATGTTCGACAATTCAGTCTCGCAACGCATGTGGCAAGGACTACAGACTATCATGGACTACAAAGTCAAATCCAGCTGTGTGGTGCCCACCGAAGCCTCCATCCCAGACGAGCTTAACACATTCTATGCTCGCTTTGAGGCAGACAATACCAAGCAATCCAGAAAACTCTCGCTGTTCCGATGACCAGGTGCTTTTGCCCTCCGAGGCTGACGTGAGGAAATAATACTCACAAAACCATCGGCTCAGATGGCAACCCCAGCCGCGTCCCCAGAGTGTGTGCTGATCAGCTGTTGGGCATATTTGCTGACATCTTCAACCTGTCCCTGTCCCTGGCTGTATTCTTCACCTGCTTCAAGGAGACCACCATCGTCCTAGTGCCCCAAAAAAAAACAATGCCCAAATATCTATCGCCCCATCACACTCACCCCGGTCATCATGAAGTGCTTCGAGAGGCTGGTCATGGCCCACAGATCCACGGCCGTAACCCATCATCGACTACAGTTCAGCAATCAACAATATTCCTCCCTCCAAGCTTGACACCAAGCTCAGAGCCCTGGGTCTGGACACTACCTTCTGAAACTGGATCCTGGACTTCCTGACAGGCAGACCACAAGCTGTAAGGATTGGGGGGAAAAACTCCTCCACACTGACTCTTCCTCAGTCCTCTGCTGTACTGCCTGTTCACCCACGAATGCGTGGCTTTGCACGAAACACCAACTCCATCATCAAGTTTGCTGGTGACACCACGGTTGTAGGCCTGATAACTAACAATGACGAGTCAGACTATAGGGAGGAGGTAAGTGAACTGGAATTATGGTTCCAGGACAACAACCTCTCCCTCAACGTCAGCAAAATAAAGGAATTGATTGTTGACTTCAGGAAGCAGAACATGCCCCAATCCACATCAATGGGACCGCAGAGTCAGCAGTTTTAACTTTCTCTACATGCACATCACGAGGACTTGACATGGAAAAGCAACATCACCACTCTTGTCAAGAGGGAGCAACAGGACATCTATTCGAAACAGTGTTTGAGGAAGGCCTGCAGCATCCTCAAGAACCCCACACACCCCAGCCTCGAGCCATTCAGTCCCTTACCGTCGGTCAGACGGGAGGTCTGATAGAAACTGTCTCTCAGCCTGTTGGTATCTACAAGCCATCAGATTGCTGA